>NW_026929447.1:0-38865 GCF_032062105.1 Saccostrea cuccullata | reverse complement strand
GATGGGTACCCAAAAGCGTAACAGACGGACGGACGGAATTAACGATTACTATATACCCTCCCGCTTTTCAAGCGGGGGGTATAATAAATTTCATTATACTCAGGCATTTGTATAAATTGTTATTATGCCTATATTATATTTACCAATATAAAGGGTGTTAAGAAAGTTCATTCCACATTTTTCTTTTATTTTCGAAAAGAAGTACGATGAGAATGTCTTCAAAATTTGTAATATTTCATCTTTACAGACTTCATTCTTGCTACTGATAAGGTTTTAACTGTCTTTTTTGAATGAATAAGGGGAGGCCAGGTATTAGAACAGACGATGTCTGTTCAGAATAAAATAGGCATGACGTATATTTGTGACATATATTAAGCACACAGGTCAAAACATCCTTTCAAATACTATGCAAAAATTATGAAGTCGGTAAAAAATTTCACCTTGACAAACCTATTCTTTTAAAAAGTGATCTATCGTTCTTATACCATTGCTCATCAGCTCGACTGATGCAAGATAAGATATGAAGAAACAAAAGTAAATTATCCTTTACTTTCACTCAAAATGACCAGCATTTCTATCATTAGAGTGCTTTAAAGATGTCACATATATTTTCATATGGAAGAAAAATCCTATAACTTCCTGCTAGAAATGAATTGCTATAAATCTAAAGCACACTCTTGTGATTTTGTCAGACTTGAAAATTTATCTCTTTAGTTAAGCACTTCTTTGAATTTTTAAAAAATATTTCATCATGGAACGGACTTTCTTAACACCCCTTACATGACCTTATTCATGGATAAAACATACCCTAAGTAAAGGAGTAATCAAAAACCCATGGATAGTGATCCGTCACATCTCTGTTATTAACCTAATATGATAATGTAACAGACCTTTAATGCATAATATTCTATATCACTGATCATTATATTCTAAACTAAGTGTAAAAATAAAATACTTTGAAAAATAACACTAGTTCATTGGTTTATCAAGACTACACTATTGTTTTACTATTCTATAATATGTGATATTATGATATAATAATTCTTTAACGGAAACTAGAGGTACTGTGAGCAATGAGCTCACTAAATGATACCCCCCGCTTCCCATATGTGTATAAATGGCAGTGTCCATGTTTTGCTATGGGAAACCCAAAATATGTGTCGGATCAAAAAGTAAAATAGGAGGTGCACAATGGCAATATGTAATAAAGATTCTGTGAAAGTTTCATCAAATTTCATTCAGTGGTATAAGAGGAGTTGCGGATAAGAGATGGGTACCCCAAAGCGTAACAGACGGACGGACGTACAGACGGACGGACGGACGGACGGAATTAACGATTACTATATACCCTCCTGCTTTTCAAGCGGGGGGTATAGTAATAAATTTGATCAATAATGTCTTTTGTAAGAAACAATTTATATAATTTAATTCTGATTGTAACGCTGTATTTGATTGGATAAAAAATTTACTTCATATCGTATAAAATGGGTTGCCTACGTCACAATGACTTACGTCAAAAACGTATCAATCCGCCTGACGTTACATTCAAATTTTGTACAAATTGAAGTCATTTTATTAGAACAATCACCTTTTTTCTTGCATCAAATGAATGAAAATTAAATTATAAGGAATGAATTTAATAGCTACACATTTTATACGGTATAAACTGGGTTGGAACAGTTTACGCTTTTTTATAAACCGCTTCGCGGTTTATAAAGCGTAAACTGCCCCAACCCAGTTTATACCGTATAAAATGGGTAGCTATTAAATTCATTCCTTAAATATTTTAAATAATATACAGTTATGGAATGGGTACGAGGGAAATAGCAAATTTATGGTTCCCCGAGGGAGGAAACTATTTCCCGAGGCGGCGAAGCCGCCGAGGGAAATAGTTTCCTGCCGAGGGGAACCATAAATTTGCTATTTCTCGAGTTCACATTCCATAACTGTTTTATTATACCGAAACAATCATAAGCGATTAAATTTTTTTTTAACCAGATATTCCGACATTTTAAAAAATTAATAAACACTGTAGAGGCATAATTACAAATGCATGCGGGTTAACAGATTGTATGATAAGCAATACATCGTGTCCTAAACAATTAAATTATTTTGAAAAAGTATTTTCACTGACATTTCGAAGAATTATTCTTATCTTCATTTTGTTAGAATTCAAGTATGATTTTGACATCGCATGTCGAAATGTTTTGACGTCATAGTTACATTGTTAATAACATGACGTCACAGACTCGAGATTCCTTGAACGCTCCGCCCACTGAACACTTTGGTTAAAATTACTAATAAATATTCATGAGGGAGTAGTCCCAGGGAGTAGCTCTGATTTTCAAGGGAGTAGTCTTCAGATGAGGGAAATTGTCTCTTCACTGGGAAATAGATAGTTTTATGGTATTAATTTTATATAGTGTAATTACAGTAGAGGTATAATAATACTACTTATATGTATATTTAATTTGTATTTTAAATTAAGATATTCTTTATTATTTATTAACTAACAGTAAATACAAGCATTTAAAAAGGTGAAATTTACGCTGGTTAATATACTGGTAGTGCTCCATTACTTAAAAGCATTGGGTCTAAGCTCCTATTTAAATAATTTTAAGACTGATATTTACAGGGAAAACTGATTATCTGCAGATGTACTTCATAATGGATGAGTGTGACTCTCCCGGCCAATTTCGATGTGATGCTTTAGTAAAGGTTCCGAGAACAAACGGTTTTGCAGGACATGCCATCTATGCTTATTTTAATGCAGATAAAGCTCAGAATGGAGGAGTAAGTTCAAAATGTATGTTAATGTATTCATGTTGTACTGTCTTCATATTATTGCATTATTTACCTATTTAAAAATGTCATTCTTTTTCACTTTTAACTCTACTGGTCAGAGACCAAGAACGCCTATGCGATAGTAGTGTCCGTTTTGCCTTCTGTCTGTTAACTGTCCATATGTCGGTCTTAATAAAAACAATTCTTCAAAATATTACTCCTCCTATAGTTTTGGTCGGATAGCTATTATAATATAAATTGTGTCCAAGTGATGTGTACAGTATGAGACCTGGAATCCTTAAACTTCAGTTGTTTTATCTTGGAGTAGGGGTAGGGTGTTTTAGAAGTTATACATTCACATCTTCATATAAGATTGTATTTATTTTATAGGTGATACACGTAAGAAAAATGAAGATGAAGAGAAGCAGTACCTTCAACTTTTGGTATTTTTGTTTATTTGTTGAAACATTCAACTTTCTAAAAAAAGTTATCATTGAAGTCTTTTGCCATATTATGTTTATTTAATCTTGAATATCGTTTGTGTTTTATGCAGGACACTCTGCCAGACCTCTACTTGGAATCTGCAAGATTGTCCTATATTGGATCAGGTTATCATATCAGATTTGAAATACACTCACACAAAGCCTAAGAGCTTAATAATGTATAATAATGTTCAAGAAATCAGATTGTTCGAAAACCGAGTATTTTTTTAAAGGATTACAAAAACAATGTAATTTTTTTTAGTTTCTGAAAAAGATGCAAAACAAAGATCAACAAAGAGTACCGGTATGTGTGCTGAATTGTTTCATCCTTACCACATTTAATTGACCTGAAAATTTAATGTTGGTCATTTCCTGGTAATAACATTTTCCCATATTTTTTCTTAGAAAGTTGCATCTTGTACCAAAAAATATTTGTAGGCAATGTTGTTGGCTTATTCCTCTACATTGATCTAGGGTTCATGGATATTAAACCTTTCTTGCAAATTTTACAAAACTTTAACCTTTTGGAATGATTAAGCTAGGGTTTCATACCTCGATCACAGCCCTCTTGGCGCAGTGGTTAGAGCTTCTGCTCTAGAATCGCGAAGTAACGAGTCAATCCTTACGTCGTTCGTTCGAATCCAACTGTAGGACTGGAGACTGGTCCTTTGGATGAGACCTTATAAACCGAGGTCCTGTGTCGCAGTAGGTGCTGGCGCGAAAAAGATCCCTTCCTGCTCAATGGCCTTAAGTGCCGAGTATAGGACAAAATTTGCAGCTCTCCACCGGCAAGTGGTGGCGTCTCCATATGAGTGAAAAATTCTCGAGAGGGACGTTAAACAATCAATCAATGTACACACATTTACAAACATAACCATACAATTTTTTTTTTATCAACTTGATCATCTGTAATTAAATAACACTTATAAAACTGTACAGCTTATACAATTTTTAAGATCACTGTTGACTGAATGAATAAAATTAGATTTTCAAATACAACTTTTTTTTAAGGTGGCTATACTAAAATAACTGAAAAATATGAAGAAATTAAAGGATTACGATACACGAAGTTACAGTGCAAAGTAGATACGAAGAAAATTAAAGCAAAAATTATAAGAGTTGCTGAGTTTTACTTCTTCTATCAGCCATTGGATGACTGGCCCAATGCACGAATGATTTTGGCAGGCCTGGTGAAGAAAAAAGCATTGTTTGTACATCCATACAGATTTCGAATGTTTCCACAGTTTCGTATTCTGCTGGATAAAAAGAAGCATCCAGCTTGGGATGGTAGAACAGGCAGTGGTGAGAATATTTTGCGTTTAATTTATTTGTGTTTTGAAGTGTCTTTTTTTTTTACCAAGAGTCAAAGTTTTTCCATTTATCTTTTCAGTAGCTTCTGTTTCTAAAAATGCCTGAAGAACTTTATAAACACCTAAATATTAAGTTATTCTAATAAAAAAAAAAAGACATACAATCGCATATGTA
Organism: Saccostrea cuccullata; assembly: GCF_032062105.1. Classification (NCBI taxonomy): domain Eukaryota; kingdom Metazoa; phylum Mollusca; class Bivalvia; order Ostreida; family Ostreidae; genus Saccostrea; species Saccostrea cuccullata. The sequence goes on along the minus strand of NW_026929447.1, from coordinate 34,114 downwards.
TTTTATATTTTTCACAACTACCAACTGCATGTAATTTTGATATTTTTTTTTTTTAGAAAATCTAGCCTATTTTTCAATTACCATACCAATGGATCTGTGTGATACTCTTACCGGGACATTCCAATGTCAGGCTAAGGTATTGGCTACTGGTTTCTTGGAGCACAAATCTGCATCATTGGTAACAGGATGGTACAAACTAGATCACTCCCACTTATCCAAAAAGAGTAAAAACTGTGGGAAAAAAAGGCGGACCAAAAGTTAAAGGCGCAGAAAATGAAGCAAATGCTGAAGGTATTAAAAGTCTTTCAAATAAAATTGCAGGAATAGTACAAAAATCTTTTTAGGTCAACTATGTAAACTCAGAAGTCCATCTGTTTTTTCCTCTGCTCCTGAGTATTGAGTAGATGAACTTTTCCTATAATATCTAATTATGATGAGCAAGAGTCCTTCTTCCAGAATTGTGAATTTCAAGGTCCCTGTATTAAGGGTACTGTAGAGGGAGAGGAGCTCTAAATATTATATATCCTTATAATAAATTAATGCTTTAAAATCAAACAATGGTACCTTTTTTTGTAAATGTGAAATGTGTAGCCCCAGGGTCGGGGGTCCCTGTGGGGATGGGGCACTTGTGATTATTGCTAATAATCTTAAAGTATTCAGTGTATAATGAAAGGATTTTGAAGGATTTTAAATAATTTTAAACAGGTTAAAAACACATTGCTAGATGACGATAAAAGTGAAATAAACCAAGTTCTCAAAACTGATAACATGTAAAGAGACATCTAGTTCTGTTACAGCATTAAAACTGATTTCTGAATGCATAATTTTTCTGAATTGTACATTACACTGATAGGATGCATGAATTAAATTATGAGCATTTTTTCTGTAATTATTGTAATTGTTAGTCTGATACGCTACAAGAAAGATATTTATTGTTTATACCTAATTGTTTTATATTTATTATACTGTATAGCAGGTATTTTAGCAGGGTGTTATAAAGTACTTTGGCTGATTTTATCAGTTTAGTAGTAAGCCGTAAAAATGAATTTGCTACATCTTCTGTAATGTCAAGAAATCTGTGTCACAGGTACTTGTGGACAGGACCCCCCCCCCCCCCCCCCCCCGATATTCAACCCGGGGCTTATTGGACATTTCTTCAAAAATAATATTTATTACACTTATTCATCATGTGTACAATATGAAAAAATCATCAAAACCCCAAAACAATCGCTCCACAAAAAATACCCCACTACTATACATTATAAGGGAGAAAGGTATGCCACTCCGGTTTGAAATTTCCCTAAGTAAAAGCAACGGAAGTGCATAGAGAATGTATGATAAAACCCGAGAGAGATTATAAGATAAGATAAGATTTATTAATACCAATTTGGGGCCCATCAGGGCATACAAGTAATAAGAAAAAACATACAAGAAGAAATTCAAAATTGATAGTAGCAACTAACAAAAGATAAATGATGTTACAGCAGTTGGGAATTACAACATATATAATCAATATACTGTAAATAAAAGTTGTTTTTTTTTTACTAGAGTATAAACATTATTACTCTTTTGTATTTATTTGTTTCTTTGTTTAACATTGCATAATTTGCTATTTCTTATTTTAAAGATATTGATTAAATCAAAGTACTGAAAGTACTGAAAAGCGGTTAGCATGCTTTCATCTAATATGTACCGAAAAAGTGCATAAAATGATGATATTTAAGTATGCATATCTTTGTCCAATGTCATCAGAGAAGAAAAACCCAGACATTCTGTTTTTGTAATACTTTACTCAATAGTAAAACCAATAACATTCCAAACTGATGTCACAGATGGATGCAATCTAATTAAAATTAGATGTTCCGAATCCGCTACTGCTTCTCAAACATCTAACAACATCCTATTTGGGGTCATGTAAGAGTGAATCTTCGATTAGGCAAAGAAAATGGTTCCTCCGAAATCCTGGCTAATAGTTCAGATGGGTTTCTTGTTTTCACCACCCAACCAAAACACCCGAGGAGTTTTGTAGTAAAAAGATATGCATTGCAAAAGTTGTGTTATGTATGACGTGTGGGGTATCTTGTTTAGTTTGTGCTCTTTCGTTTGCATTATTCACGTTTAGATGCCAGACTGCAGAAGATACATGAAATTTATTCCAAAATTACTTTAATTCAACGTAAGACAGTATCAATAATGATGATATGTAGCCGTGGAATTAATTTGAGAACTGTTTACCGAGGCTTGAATCTACATGGCCAAAGTGTTTGTGTTTACTTGTACATGTATTCATAATTGAAAGGTCGCTCTGATGTGACCCCGAATGGGATGTTAGATGTTTCAGAAGCGGTAGCGGATTTGGAACATTTAAATAAATTTTAATAAGATTGAAATGCATGTTTCAAAATTTAAACATGAGATTTCTTCAGTTTGAAAGACAGGAAGTGCATTTTTAAAAATTCTCTCTTGATGGCATCCAATTGTTCTCTGGATAAAAAAAAATTATGTTGATGTTGAAAATTTCATTGTCTTTTATTCTCTACTGAATCTGAAATTAGGTAATTGTAAAGCCTACTATAACAAACAACTAAAAAAATGACAAGTTAAATTCTTTAGATTAATGGATTTGGAGTAGTGTAGATCTACAGCTGGCTAGTCAGAGAAAAAAGGATGGCTGAGGAGAGACTTTAGTTTTAAGTCGCTGTGCGTTTCTGCGGAGTTAACACTTTGAATAAAAATATTCAAAATTCATCATGTTCATATCGCTGGCGAGTCAACATTAAACTAAACTTTTAGAAAAAGCACAATAATCGTAAAATTAAATTTTATAAATGATGGGGTAAATATTTCATCCAATCCTGATTGACAAAATCTGATATAACTGAAGTGCGGAGAAAATTGGTACGAATGTTAGGCATAGTCTAAAACAAAGTCCGCGTTGTAAATAAACAATTTTACTTTCTCTTTTTAAAATCAGGATCGCTGTATTTATTTGAAATGAAGTGTATATTGAAACATTTCCTATAGATGTTTTTTAAAAATATGATGAAATATTGATTTCTTAAAAGCAAAGAATATTACGACATGTTCGTCCAGGAGACTAGGATAGAGCGCGTTTTACAATGTGCCAAACACTTTCCCGCCACATCTCAACACCAAAATAAATATTGAAAGAGAAGTAATGTAGTGGTGGATCTAGAAGGAGTTCGGGAAGGGGGGGGGGGCTTAATATCCTCTTAAAGACAGAGCGAGGAGCCCCACATATTATATATTTGTTGCGTTTTTATTAAGTTAAAACTATAGCTAAGTTTAAACTTTAGTTTTGTACGTTTTATGTAAAAACTACTTAAACAGCAAACTCACAAGAGTTCGTTAAGTTATATCAGACTGAGTGCAGAGACGCAGAGGACTATGCACAGTTTATATTGCTTATACATGTAATATTGTACATGCATTATTCATGAATAAAATCGGCATTGTCCCATGCGTTTTTTTTTTTTGTGTCACGAGGATATTTTAACAGAAAAATATAAGAATTAAAAAAAAAAATCCAGCAATTTTCAGTTTCAAAAATAATTTCAACAGATATATAAATTGGTTTGCGGCCGATTTTTGACGCTTGCGTCAATATGTTTCTTGTAAATGAATTGATATCAGAGAGATTCAGTTGTGTAGGCTCATTGCGGCAATATAATTAACCTGTCAACGAGGGATGCTTACTTTTTCTAGGCAACGGATCCCACCTCTTGAACTTTCAGGAGTCAGCTTTTCTTCTAAAATCGATCATTGATCATTCTGTATTTTGATACAGATACTGAATACTTCCTTAAGTAATATTATAAACTACTACTTCTACGGGAAGACTGGCGAGTAAACAAGATTATCAAGCTTTATGAAATATATTTCATTGACTTTTCAAACAAGTAAATGTTCGAATAAAGTAAATGGTATATGAGAATCATTTGAAAGAAGTCTTGCACAATATAAGGCACAGTATCTAGATAAGGACATATAAGGTGTTTTTATCATATACTCTTCATGCAGTAGTGTTCTCAAATAAAACATGAAAAGGAAAGTTGTGTAATCAATCAATACTAGTATTTAAAAATTCAAATGTACATTAAAAATCAGTGTAACTTAAGAAGTTATCAGTGTCACTTTCTTCAATATGTCGGTTAAACAATATACACTGATTTCTTTTCTATCAATGTGCCTCTAAACACCTGTATTTTAATTTTATTCTTCTCAAACGTTTAAAACAATAATCGACAAATTGGACGAATTCAAATTTTAAAAGTATTTTCACAGCTAATAATACGTTCCCTAGGAATTGATCAAATTTTCAAAACTTATAAATAAGCATTAAGTATATATTTTAAATTTTTGCTAATTGCCAAAATTTTTCATACCTCATTCTTCTGTGAAAATAATATCGATTGATTTTTAGAAGAGGATCACAATGCTGATTAAAATTAATATATATTTCTCCATTTTTTTTTCAAAATTGATTTTACTACTTTAAGTGCTCCATTATTTTTTACAAAACTAATAGTAAGTAATCCCTTATGATCGATTGTTATAAATTATCAAAGACGGAGTAGAGAATTTATCCCTGGGAGCAGAGCTTTTATAACCTGTTTATTAGACAGAGAAGAAAAGAGAAGAAAAACAAACGTTTCATAGTAGAGGTAACCCTATTGTTTCCATAAAACGTTACAAAAAGTGTAAAACTTACAGATGCGTTCGGTGTTTTTATAAAAGCGCTTTTCAGGTATTAACTTAATAAATGGTGTTTCTTAATACTTTGGCAAGGAAAATCAAACTCGATCGAGAGATTTGCTGATGTTTTTGCAGTCTGTAATAACCTCCAACCTGCTGTATAATTAACTTTCAAAAATAAACTAACAGTTGCCAGAAATCGCGATCGCGCGATACACATGTAATAAGGACCAAATTCTCAGTTCTTAAAAGTAAGTGTTGTAAGTATTGTCAATGCTTTGGTAAATATACTAATAAGAATTCGATATAATCGTTATAATAGCCACTCTTCATACACAGCATATACTTCGTTAGTAGGGGCTGGCTTTAGTCAGACTTCACAGCATATTGTCAATCTCTAACCAGGGGGCGTATTACGCCGACAGTATACAAATCATTTGCTGAAGTTACCGTTGTCGATAGGTAGGTCCTTGTGGAAGTTTCCGGTTTTGGTTGCAGAAGGATAAGGTTACGAGCGATAAAGCGATGCCGATAGGTAGCGCCTTATGGAGGTTTCCGGTTGCCGACACATGCCATATAGCGGCTAGCGAAGCTAACCGCTTAAAAATTACCCAGCTTGATAAGCAACATGTCATTTTCATTAGACATAATCCATAAAAATTTTTCTTTATTTGTTAAAGTATAGAAATTTTTATTACTTTTAGCAATAATATTAAAAAAGTCATCTCTATCATGTTTATATAATGGACATTCAATCAGTGAGTGTATCTCATCTTCCACACAGTTCATGTCGCACATTCTACAAATTCTCTCATTTCTTGCAAGGGTGGTTTGCTCTCCAACAGAGTTTAGTTTTTTTTCGTATTACGTCAGTCCAAAACTCTCTCGGACGTTATCCTAATAAGTGATACATTCTCTATGCACTTCCGTTGCGATTACCTAGGGAAATTTCAACGTTCTGACTGGAAAACTGTTTAAGGAGATAATCAGATATTGTGGGATTCTTAAGAGATGTAGAGATAAGCCGACAGCATGCACTAAGACAGAAATATATGTAGAGACGATGTGAATCGACATTTTAGGTTGAAATAAAATAAATACATGGTTTTAATCCCAGAAAGACCAGTGGGGGTACAACGTAAACAAATCGGAGACGCATACCTTTCTCCCTTATAATGTATAGTAGTGGGGTATTTTTTGTGGAGCGATTGTTTTGGGGTTTTGACGATTTTTTCATATTGTACACATGATGAATAAGTGTAATAAATATAATTTTTGAAAAAATGTCCAATAATCCCCGGGTTGAATATCGGGGGGGGGGGGGGGGGTCCTGTCCACAAGTACCTGTGATCTGTGTCAACCAACTTTATACCTTCAGCAAACAATATGCAGAATTTAACACAGGCTTAAAAAACCTGCTATAAGGTATATGAAGTGTATGGGTAAGATATTGTATTTTAATCGATTACAATGTGATTGAATAGACTTGGACATGCTCTTCCACATTTTTTGGGGATAGGGCTGTACAATAATACTGATGATATCTTAGTACATGTATCTGTAGATTCCTAAATATACGCGTGGAATTAATTATCACGTAATTTCGCGAGAAGCACCAAACGCGAAATTAAATTATTCGCCTTTATTTTTAAGGTGCTGAAATATGTTAAAACTCTTGATCAACCGTCCATTCGCGAATCCTTATTCCCGCCGTGATTTGCTGTTGAAGAGCCCATTTGCGATAAAAAGTACTCGCGAAAAATAAGGAAACTACAGTATTGGAATATGATTTTTTTTTTTTAAATGGTGATTGTGAGTTGCCTGGTAAAATGGTGGACAAAGCATTTTAAAAAAAAATAAAAAACGGGCTCACCAAGATGAATTTTTCAGCCAATGTTTATTTATAAAATATAAGTACATTTCATTTTTTCTGATAAAATATAGAAAAAATAAAGATTTTATTATGCACAGGGTACAGTCCTACGGCACAAAATAAAAAAGATTTCATTGGAGATCACACAAGTATTATTTTGCAATAAAAGTATTAAACAGATAAGATTGAGTTATTCAATGTATAATGACAATAATTTGTACCTAACAATGAAATAGTCCGAAATGATTTATCATGGTAGGGTTTCAAGGTATTTTTAATATGCACAACTCTCTTTTTACTAAAATACAAATTAAAATGAATCATTTACCACAGTTCTTTGACACAAATAAAATTTTCTATTTTCCATCATAACGATGGAAGTTAATATGCACCTTTGCTAATAATGCCAATTTTAAATCCTTGCTGTTTATACCATAGTCTTTGAAATTATCTCAAAACTAAAAGTAAATTTTGCAGTTGGTAAAGAAGAAAAAGACGCTGGCTCCATATCACCTACTTTACAGCCGATATTTAAAACAGAGGAGGAGTCGGAAGGGGGAGGAGGGGGAGTGGCCATCGGAATTATCTGCGCCCTGGTTGTGCTTGGGGTCATTGGTTTTGTAGCTTACAAAATGTGAGAAGATAATCTTGCTTTCTATCAGATACATCTATCCTTCCATCTTTCTGTCTATCTGTCTGTAGGCATTTTGTCCATCGATAAACTTTTATTTTTTTTCAAACCTTGTGGATATGATAAACATGATGTAAATGTATATCATTTAAACCTGTGTGCCAGGTTTTATCAATAAAATGTTTTACAGCACCTTAGAACCTGTCAACCTTCAAACCTTCTCTCTCTCTCAATTCTTAATCCTTTACTAACAAAACTTGAAAGTTACAATTAATATAATCACAAAATTCTAAGTTCACATTCCCAAAGTTCTAAAGTTTTGTATTAATTGTTTGAATTTCATATACTGTGAAAATGTTAATATGTTGAGTGACTCAAAATTTAATAATTATATCTGTGATTTATTTAATGATCTCTTTTAGCAGAAAAGTAAAAGTAGACAAGTGGAAACTTTATTATTATAATTATTATAAGAAATTAATCCATTTATTCAATGTTTCCACTTCATCAAAGTTTTAACTTTTACAGTAGTTTAATTGCCATAAATAAAAAAAAATAATGCGAATTGAGAATTTTTGTGTTCTATTTTCAATTACATGATTTTTTTAATGGAATCAACAGTTAGAATAATGAAATAAGAGATATTCTAAAAGAAATAGTTTTATACTTTTATTTTTTATTTTGCAGGTATATGAAAAAGAAAACAGGAGATGGCAATAAGGTACAAGCATGAATTTGGAAAATCTGGTCTAAAAGAAAATGCTTAGAAAATAGTCATGATGAAAATTCAAGGCTGTGCATTAGTACCCCAACCGAACACTTAACTGAACTACTGAGTCAGAAATCCTTAAATTTATAAATATATTTATAAAAGAAGCTAACTCACAGAATTTGTGTCCCCCGCCTATGGTAAAAAGAAATGCATGCATGGATTGAAAGGGGGAGGGGGACATTTTAAGTAGGGCAGGCGGGTCTATAGGGAGTTATGGTATTAAATTTAATTGCAATTATTCAAATGCTCCATTTGATATCACCCGAAATGAAATTTAACTCTCTCTCTCTCTCTCTCACACACACACACACACACACACACACACACCCTCACACACAATGTATGAATTTACAACCTTGACCTTTAATTTTGACTCTAAAAATAAATAGGGGTCTTTCTTAGGCCATAGCGAGTTAATGTCATTGCAAGATCTCAAAGGTTCTAGAGATATCGCACAGAAATGAACGTGTTAAAACAGACAGAATATTTGAATTTGCTACTTTTTAACGTTTTACCTCATTGCAAAATCACTAGAAATCTTCCTTAGGAAGGGGGGGGGGGGTTAAAGAGATTGCTAAAATTTCATATATTATAGTTTTTGCCTTGTCAAAAGGCTTTTTGGGGAGGTGGGGGTCTTGAATTTCACAAATTTTAATCTTCTTCACCCATAAATGTTATTTTCCAAATTCAATGAAATTTGTTCAGTGATTTTACAGAAGTTTGGAATTTACATGTATTGGAAATAATCTGATGAAGAACACCAGATTTATAATGGCTCAGGCCATACATATACTCTTGAAAGATATTGGTTTCAAAATGTCTGCGATAGTTTTTAACATTTGTTCTGCCCCCTCCCCCCCCCCCCCAAAAAAAACACATAATGTTAGTCTAACAAACAGTGACAATTTTAGTTCACCTGATTCAAAAGCTCAACTGAGCTTTTCTGATCACATTTTGTCAGTAGTTTGTCTGTCCGTCTGTCTGTAAACTTAACATTTTGACTTCTTCTCCAGATTCACTGGCACCAATATTGCCTCCTTGGTTGAAGGGGATTCAAGTTTGTTCAAATGAAGGGCCCCACCCTCTTTCAAGGATAGATAATTAAGAAATAGTAAAAGTTTGGTGCGGTGTTTGAAAAATCTTCTTCTCAAGAAACACTACATCGGGAAAGATGAAACTAATCTGGAAGCATCCTCAGGTATTAAAGATTCAAGTTTCTTCAAATCAGGAGCCCCGGTGGTAGTGTGGGTCCACAATAGACGATCAAAGTTTTACATAGGAATTAGGAAAAATCTTTTAAAATCTACTCCTCAAGAACAACAAAGCCTTGATTGGTCATATTTATGTGGAACCATCCATAGGTAGTGTAGATTCAAGTTTGTTTAAATCATGACCTCCGGGAGTAGGGTGGGGCCACACTGGACGATCAAAGTTTAACATAAGGAAAAATGTTTTTAAAAATATTCCTCTGAAAAAGAACAGAGCATAACTAATCATTTTTAAATGGAAGCATCCCCAGGTAGTGTAGATTTGAATTTGTTTAAATCACGACCCCAAGGGTTAGGGTGGGGCCACAATGGAAAGTCAAATAATTTTTACAAGGAAATATATAGGAAAAATCTTAAGTTTTTAAAATCTTCTTCTAAGGAACTTCTAAAGAACAACAAAGCCATGACTGGTCATATTTAAATGGAAGTATTCTCGGGTAGTGTACAGTATGTCAAAGGAATATTTAATCATTTTTAGTTAGTGTAGATTCAAAGTACTTCAAATCATAATCCCTCCTTTTTTAAAGATAGGTCGTGACCACATATGCATTTAAGCTTTTCACCTCTTTCCCCAGCCACAGTGCTCAGATGAGTGATATGGCCCATGGGCCTCTTGTTAAAATAATCTTACAATGAATTATGAAGTCACTCTGGTTCATAGTATGGTCAATGACCCCCTTATTAACATATAGGATGAGAGCGAAACAAGACCCATTAACCCTGGAGTGGCGGGTCGGGGAAGAGGTCGAGGGAGGGGTCGCGGACGTGGAAGAGGACAGGTACGACTCTAATGTCAAACTACCCATTATTATCATGCCAATTCATCTCATACATGAAGGCAATTATCAAAAAAATAAACTACATTTTTTTTTTTATTATGATACTTATTACATGTATAATGATTTTTTTTAAAATACTTTTTCGCAAATTGAAGCAAAGGCCTGGTGAATGAAGTCATGTTTCCAGATTGGCCTAAGGTTGCAAGGAACTTTTTAAAAACTTGAAGTACCAAAAGGAAGTTCGCCATTGACTTGTATAATTACTTAAATGATGGGAATCACACAAAATACGAATACAAGTAAAATTCCAATCTCAAATGGAAGAAGCTTCAAAATGTACCACCTTTCAAATTTTATTTTTAGTTCAAAAATAGTGACTTACTTTGATTTTATGTTTAAATCAAATTGTGGATAATAAAATAAAAAAGATTTATACAATATAATTAGCTTCATGTTTGATTTTGTTAAAAATAGCTGTCAAATAAAAAATATATTGTCTCATTTCATGTAGAAATTTAAGCCAGATTTTTTAAATTATGGTAAATGACATAAGTTGTGATGATTTTTTTTTACGGTAAACAACAACATTTGTGATAAATGATTTTTTTTTCCTTTTTAGATAAGTCAAAAGCTCAAATGAGTTTTTTAAATCATCTATTGTTCATCAATCTGTCGATTCATTAAACCCCTGCTCCGAGGGAGAGGGGTTAAGTACTAAATTATGTAAATAGAACATTTTAATCAACAAGAATATTTCTTGGCATAATTAGATTGAAGTTTTTTCATCGTGTAACTTGAATCTTAAACAAAAATGTTTTACATTCCTTAAGAATTTAAGTCAATGAGTATAGAACGTATTGTGAACGCAGCCAGCGCAGTGAGAACGCCGTGAACACGAGATGAAAACTCTTAACGCGCCGTGAAAACTCCGCGGAAGCGCAGTCAATCGCCGAGAGATCTCCGTGGGAACGCAGTATAACGCCGTGAGATCGCCGTAGGATCGTGTCCGTCGCCGTAGGGACGCCGTGACATCTTCATCTTATGAAAATTTTACAGAAATTTGTGCAGTTTTCCAGCGATTCCACGGCGATTTTAAAAATTTAACAACGTCGTAGTGACTCCGTGTGAACGCAGCTTGGTGTGACGGGCCTTAAACAGACAGGACAAAAACAATATACGCCTCGGATCTATCGATCCGGGTGCATAAAAAGTCCGCCGACAACCTTTAAGTCCGCGGATCATTAACTGGCAAGATTGGAAATATGCAGCTTACGTCATTTCTATCTGCTTTACAATCAAAACATTAAATGATTGACAATGAAATGGGCGAGTACACGGACAGCCGAGAAAACATATTGAATTGAAATTCTAGTTTGAAAGAAGGATATGGAGATAACGAACAGTATTCAATCTCAAAGTCTATTAAACAATATACAAAATAAGAGGAGAGCAAACACGGACCTCCGAAACATCAGAGGTGGGATCAGGTGCCATGGAGGAGTGAGCATCCCCTGCCGACCGGTCACACCCGCCGTGTGCTCGTTGCCATGATCAGGAAATAACGGAAAAAATCCGTCGTCCATTCAGTATAAATAATGGACTAACGATCGGTATGAAAAACGTCAGTCAGCATTTGACTCAATGATAAATTGTATTTGCTGACAAGGTCATTGTATCGACCATAGAACTTACGAAATGATGACTTTAAACGAGACTGTTGATATTCTTGTTTCATCAACTTGCTTGTCAATAATTTACCTCGTTTAAGAAATTGTTCATACGTAGAGCATGCTCTTGCGTATCGAATCATCTGAGATATATATACTCCGTATGCAGTTGATGAAGGTATATTGCTGCATAAGTAAGGGAAGTTGACGATAGAAAAGTTAAAGTCATCACGTTTATCATATAGCTTGGTTGTTAGATTACCATTAGTGTCTTTTTCAAGTAAAATATCCAAGTATGAAGCAAAAGTGTCGGACTCTGTGGTATCTTTTATTTCAAGCTCACCTGGATATATCGTATCGATGTAGGAATGGAAATTATCATTATTAATTGACAATACGTCGTCGATATATCTAAATGTCGAGTTGAAGGCCACAGCAAGTGTTTTCTTCTTTTCACGCATAAGATTTTGCATAAATTCTGCTTCATATGAATTTAAAAATAAGTCTGCTAATAACGGAGCGCAATTTGTACCCATTGGAATTCCAATGGAATGAATACCTGGTCTCCAAAAACCACATAGATATTGTCAATCAGAAACTCAAGCATCTTTTTGATGTCAACTTCAGAGTACTTATGTGTGCAATCAGAATCTGTTTTAACAAAATAATTTTGCAAATGACCAATAACGAGGTAAGTAAATCTACGAGTTCCATTTTTATTGAAGAAGCAGCTGTCAATGATATCAAAAAGCCTGGATTTTAATTTGTCATGGGGAATTGTTGTGTATAAAGTTGAAAAGTCGTAAGTTTTTAAGCTGTTGATTTTTGTAAAGTCTTGTGATTCAGTGACTTGAAATTCATTTTCTTGGAAATAAATAAGAAAGTTATCAAACATTTTTCATTGAAGACAAAGCTGAAAAGGCTCTTGTCATCATATAATATAATTATGTCTTCTATGACTTTTACCAGTGTCCTTTAAGATTATATTATAGGCTATAAAGTCAGGTCAATATAAATTTCAACCAACATGTATTTGGGAATTGAAATTGTATTTTGGGTCATATACATTCTACAGTTTCTACTCTGTTTCTGAAAACAGGCTCAAGTGGATTGAAAATGAATTTCAAACTTGATTTTCTATCCAATGTTTTCTCGGCTGTCCGCGACGAATTGAACCCGCCCATTTCATTGTCTGTCATTAAATGGTTTGAAATATTTACAATCTTGCCAGTTAATGATCCGCGATCTTAGTCACCGTGTATAGGGACACGTGGGGTTCCGGTTAAGTACCATGTGGGGTTTCAACTCCGAAGCGGTGATTGTTTTGCATTTTGAAAATATATTTGTAAAAATCCTTTGCTAAGGAATTCTACGGGACCAAAAAGAGGCAAATAGAAAAAAAATAGAAAAAGCCTTGAGTTGAAACCCCCTATGTTAACAAACCTTGAGACCCCGATAGGCAAAATAGAATTTGGCCACAAAAGTTTATATTTCTTACAGAAATAGAGGCTGTTTAAGGTGAAAAAAGTTTTCATGGATTGTTTTTATATCAATCTTTATCTAAAATCCTTAAAATGAGCTTTTGAAGTAGTATTGAGCAAAGAATGTCAGCGACATCACAACTTTTCTCAGTTGACTGAACTGTCCAGAAGTGTTTGTACAATCCGTAACGTTTTCAACCAGCCTACTGCACTAAATTGGAAGGTAATACATTCTTACAACCCGTGGGCATGTCATTTGGCCCCGAAGAATTCATTAGCAAAGGATTTTTACAAATATATTTTCCAAATGCAAAAAATCACCGCCTCGGAGTTGAAACCCCACATGTGTCCCTATACACGGTGTTAGTGTCAGGCAACATTTAATACAATAAATACTAATAGAACACATGGGGGCGAGACACTATGAGAGGGGTGAGAGAGGCCCTAAGGAGTGTTGGTATAAAATTTCATTGCAAAAGCTCAAAATCTTGAGATATCGTCAGGAAACAAAAGTGTTACACACTGACAAAGTGCATAAACTTACGACCTTAAACTTTGACCTTTTGATCTCAAAATCAATAGGGGTCTTTCTTAGGCCACAGGGAGTAGTTATGTAAAATTTTATTGCAAAAGATCAAAGGATTCTCGAAATATCGGGCGAGAACGAAAGTGTTAAAACAGACAGAATTTATTACCTTGACCTTTATCCTTTTGACCTCAAAATCAATAGGCTTCTTCTTTAGTCTATAGGGAGTTGCTTCGCAAAATTTTATTGCGAAAGCTCAAAGGGTTCTCGAGAAATCGTGCGGAAACGAAAGCGTTCAGTTCAGACAGACAGAAAGACGGACGGACGTACGGACAGACACATACAGACAGACCCAAATTAATATACACCACTTTCAGTGAAAATGAAATTAAAATTCCATTTGACTTTGCCTCATTATTTGTACGTTATTGAAACTAATATGACGATACTCACCAAATTTGAAAATTCGCATTTTTTCTATGTCTCCTTGTTTTGAACATATTTTATTGACAAGCAAAAGGATAAGAAACAAGTTCTAACAACTTACTAGTTCTTCTCCTTAACATAAACACATAGTCATGCAAAAGGTAGAAAAAAAAACTTGTACAAATAAGAGTCAATAATATATCTAGTTAAATCTACAAGATTCATTTATAAATTTGTGAACAGCGGCAAAAATGCCAATGTTTACTTCAATTGAAAGATTTTCGTTGCCCCAAAGCAGTAGGTGTACATTTATGATGTCTACATCAAGTCGAAAAAGATAGTCAAAAAGATTACTTCGAGCATTAAGGTATTTTTTACAAACAAAGAAAAAATGATAAGCATCTTCCTGTTTGCCACAAGAGCAATTAGGATTATCAATAATATTACGTTTAAATAAGTCTTGGTTCAATACACATTTGTGCCTTAATTTAGTATGAATAATGTTAGTAATACGTTTACCAAACAAAAAATATGATGGTGCTTTAGGATTATTATCACTTATAATCTTACGAAAAGAATTGACTGAGATGGCTTCCCTTATATCAGTATTCAATAAATTCCATTTTTTAACAGCATCAGGTACAAACGATTTGTTAAATATTTCTAACCTGCCTCTTGGGATAGTTAATTGATCTTTATTTCGTGTATTGTATCTTGATGTGTGTTCTCGTTTCTTTGGTACTATATCTTGTATATATTCCGGTACATCACAATAATTAATTTTGAACATTGTAATCATTTTAGATTGGTAACGACGATTTTTCAAAGGTACCCATCCTGTTTCAAAATAGAGTGATTCTCTTGAAGCTAATATCGGAAGACCAGTAACTATTCTAGCAGCCATTAATTGTACTTTTTCTAGTTTTTCTACATCAGATAAAGAGCAACCATCCCAGACAATTGAAGCATATTCAAGTGTAGGTCTTACAAATGTTGTATACAATAGAGAAAGGTTTTTCCTACCGATTGAAAATTTCAATTTTTTTAATAACCCCAATTTCCTATAAGCATTATTAACAATACTATCTATATATTCAGACCAGCTCAGATTTTGTGACAACAATATACCCAAATGGCGATGCGCCGATACAAACTCCAGTGCATTGCCTTGAAAATACAAGTTAGGTAAAACAGGTTTATGTTTTAAAGAAAAAAATACAACCTTTGTTTTTGCTGGATTAAATCTTAAAAGCCATTTGCTCGACCATTTATCTAAAACATCTAGATAATGGTTTAACCTGTATTCTATATCTAGTACATTATATGATGCATGTTGCAGTGAATTGTCATCAGCAAATTATCTACACATTGTAAGCATATTTTCAGCAACATCATTAATATATATCAAAAATAAAAGAGGACCTAGAACTGAGCCTTGAGGCACACCTGCATATATATTGAGGTTGGATGATAGCAGATCTTTATACATAACTTTTTGTGATCTATTTCTTAAGTAACTTGTAAACCACAGTAAAAGATCACCAGATATTCCATACGTTTGTAATTTGAAAAGAAGACCCTTGTGCCATACTCTGTCGAATGCTTTTGATAGATCGCAAAAAACCATACAACACGATTTGCCTTCATCTATACTTTGTACAATACTATGATAAGTTTCTAGAAGTTGGAACACTGTAGAGTGACCAGGTAAAAAACCTGCTTGATATCGATGAAATAGATTGTTAAAATGAAAATAATTATACACGTGTTTGAAAATGATTCTCTCCATAATTTTGCTAACGCAGCTTAACAACGACACAGGCCTATAGTTAGACACTAAAGACGGATCATCCTTTTTAAGGGGGATGTACGGCCACCTTTAGTGCAGTGAGAACAAAATGTAAACATTTCTTCAAATGGCTAAAGTACATTATATTTTGATCAAATTTTAAGTCTTTATGATAAAGATACAATAAATATGCATAACTGAATGCATGTTGTGCATATATAATCTATACTTTTGCAGAAAAATGCTTTTGATATGCTCCTTAGAACTGCGCATCTACAGAATTCAGCAGAGCCTTAAAAAATCCAAAAAAATACGCAAACTATGCATTAATGTTCTCTCTACAAACATTTGTTGAGAAAATGCCTAAATTTTGCACTTTTAAATGATAATTTCAAGTTCAAAACAAGGTATCGTTGTCTTCAAAAAGAGTGTAAAGAACCATGAAAGTAGTTCATTGATAGCAGCACGTGGTCTATTTTTAGCACAGAATTTTGTTTTCCAGACCTCTTCTTAATATGGAGGGACATAACAATCTTTAAACGTAGAAGAGAATTAGAGTTGCAAAATGTTTCAAATAATATGAACACCTTTAAAAGAGGAAATGTGTTATAGTGTGGCTTGAAGTAATTTATTTAGTATTATTATCGAACAGTTGTTAAATAGTGTACGTATTGATATAAACTCTTTGATTCCAGGTAAGGAAAAATGAGCACCATCAAAGTTAAAGATTAAGCGTTTGTAAGTTTGCCACAGATAACTTAATATAATATCTATCAAAAGTTTAATTATCACCAATGAAACACAAAGAAATTAAACACATAAAATCGATATGAATGACGTTGTGTTAGTACCTACTAGTACGAGGGGTGATCAAAAAGTTCTCGAACTATCTCTTTATCTATAAAACCACAATTTAGATTAGAAACAAATTTGGGGCAAACACAAGTTCTATAAATAGCATATGCTGAATAAAGTTTTGCTCACAATGTGAAAATGACGTCATTATGCAGGTACTTGTGACGAAAAATGGTTGTCTCAGTGGAACTCGTTCAACAAACGACTAGAATATTTATGGTATATCTTAAAAATGCCTTTGAAGTAGCGTATAAGAATTTGTTCATAGTTTATTAAGACAAATGACTTCCTAATAATTCAATTAATGATTGGATTGATCGTTTTAGTGAAGGAAGGCAGATGGTTGAATATGATACTTGTTATGTTGCCCGGTGAAAGCAAGTTTGAAAAGGGGTGTGTTTTAATTAAGCAATATGCTACCAAAGATCTCCAATTTACACTTTGAAAAATACTTGAATATTTCAACAATAAAATAACTATCAAATACCTAAGATACCGTTTACTTTTTGATCACTCCCCCCCCCTTTTACTCTGTCAAATAAACATTTACAATTTTTATTACAGCGGAGCAACATTTGAAAAGGAATAAAATCATTCAGAGTGGGTTAGGAGATTTAATGAATAAAAAACTTTTTTTTTCTATTTGACATTTTGTCAAAATTACAATTTTACAGAGTAAAGAAAAAAATCAACATAATTAAATATTTTATACCATCTTTAAAATGACGTTTGGTGGTCCTCCCAACTCTGGGAAAAATTATTGGGTCCGTTTTATAGGTGAGAAATTTTTTCTTTAAAAATTTAGACATATTTATTGACGGAAGGAAAAAAAATATCGTGTAATTGGATGTAAAATAAAATTGAGTCGGGCCACTTCTAGGCAGTAGATCGGGAGAGAGGGCAACCAAATATTTTTATAACAAATGGTCTTATAAGGCTAGTACATGTTCCATCACATACTTAGTAATGCAAAATTTTTTAATCTTTGGCACTATTTTGAAAAAAGAACACAAGGATTTTCGAGGGGGGGGGGGGTAGCCTCTCATTTTTTGCGATGATAGACATATCATATGCAATGGACCTTTCTTTACAAACATTGTGCTTGCTTCTAAATTTCAAAGAAACAACTCAATATATTTTATCAAGCTTCGTATGTTCAATGAGCGAGAGCTTACAACGTTATCAACATAATGAGACATGTTGCGTTTTTATGTCCAAACATTACTCCATACAATGTGTGGGTCATTGCAAACAATCAAGCTATTTATGTGAGGTGCCTGAAGGAAATCCTATAACTGCCTATTTTTTCTATCTAACTGCTAAACAAAATAGACATATGTACCAACTTTTCGAATGTAGACATGTAATTACACTTTGTTTTTCATGCACCGCATATTGTTTAACATTTTCAAATTAAATGCTAAGCATCCTCCTTGCAGTGCCCCATTTCAAAATAACTTCTATCGCCACAGAAAAAAGACCCGACGTAAACACATATGTTTAAGACATTTATTATCTTTTTTCTTGAGTTTTAAAGAAACCAACAAATTATCAAGACTTGTTCCATGAAAAATTAAATATAATCATGGTAATAAACGCATCTATCCAAAGCAGATATATGCACATGCCAACCACGTGCTCATTGTAATAATATTAACGAGGAAACTCGAGCTGTAAACAGAACAGTTTTTCCCGATTTGCTGGAGTGGGGTTAAAATCGCGTTTTTTCATTAATCAGACGAAGCGATGCAACAAATAAAAGTAGTAAGTAATATTACCTAATGATTATAACTTAGTAATTTCTTTTCTTGATGTTATTAGGGTCGCATTTATTCTAAAATCAATGTTATTCGAATTCTGTGTGACAGAGGAATGGCGGACGAAATAAACACATGGCCTCAAGAAGACACCCATATGAAAAATCAAATTTTCAAGAATTATGGATAATGACAAGAAAAAAACGAAACAAATGGTTGTAGCCATATTATCAATGAATCAAACTAACACCATTTTCAATGCATTTTTCATCTCGTGAATGCTGTAGCTGCGCAGTTCTAACATGATTAATTTCCTCCTAATTAAACCAAAATAAACATAATTATTTACTAATTTTGGTCTCTAACAGTATGTAATTAGTGCATTAGCACTTTGAGTAACTTTGGGCTAGTTTAGTAGAGTATTAAGCGCATTCTTGGTATTTCTTATTTCACACTAGACTAGATCCAATATGGCTTGTACATCCCCCTTAAAGAGAGGTAATACATGAGCTACTTTCCATGTGGACGGGAAAGCATTCTCTGACAGTGATTTATTGAATAACATAGTCAATGGTTTTGAAACAGTAGAAACAGTATTTTTAAGCATTTTGTGACTGATGCAATCGGGACCAGTGGCTTTATTAACAGGAAGTACTGAAATAATGTCAACTACCTCTTGTTCATCAATTATAATATTACTTAGATTATCACTACATGAAGAGTAGATTTGTGGTAGACTATGGTTTTTATCATCAATACAGGAGATGGATGAAAAATAACTGTTGAGTGCTTCAATTTTATCATGATCAGAAAAGGCTAAGCTATTTTTCCCATTATCTGTAGTAATTTGTAATGGAGGGATATCATTGGATGATTTAACATTAAATGCGTCCTTCATTAGTTTCCAATATAATTTGTTATTGTTTTTGTTTGCGTCTACTAGGTGCATTTCTATATTATCATAGTAATTAGCTATAGCATATTTTTTCATGTTATTGAACGTGTTCCGAACTTTTTTAAATTCAGCCCAATCCGAATCTTTCTTCGTTCGTAACGCTTTGTTTCGTAATCTATTTCTAAGTCTTAGAGTTTTACGCAGAATGGAGTCCATCCAAGGTTTATCTCGTGGACGAATAGTAATTGTTTTTTCACAGAAAGATTGTCTAACACAAGAGAGAAATTTATTTGAAAAATTGTCGGTAGCCGCGTCTATATTGTCGGCATGATTGATGTATTTATCCCAATCACAATTTTGTATTAAG
Source organism: Saccostrea cuccullata (assembly GCF_032062105.1). Classification (NCBI taxonomy): domain Eukaryota; kingdom Metazoa; phylum Mollusca; class Bivalvia; order Ostreida; family Ostreidae; genus Saccostrea; species Saccostrea cuccullata. The sequence goes on along the minus strand of NW_026929447.1, from coordinate 14,312 downwards.
GAATTTAATTTGTCAAAGTCACCATTTTTATAATCCCATACCTTTCTTTTGTAAGCGCGATTGTAATTTATATTCGAGGCTAGTGCAATATAAGTTGCTTTGTGATCACTAAAAGCTGGGTCAATTTCAAGGACACCCGAATCATGTACCTGAATATCAAGTGAAGTGAAAACTGGGTCAAGAAGCGTGCGTGTATTGTTAGTAATTCTCGTCGGTACGTGGATGTTGTTGACAAGATTGGAATTTGAAACTATTTCACGTATTATGTGTGTAGGAGGAGTATTTAACAAATCTACATTTATATCACCAACAATTATGATTTTACTCGAGGATTCTCCTACTTTATCTAAACTCCATGTCTCCTTCACCTATCTGTCACAGTCTTGTTTTTCCTTTGCATGGAGTTAGTCAGTCTGTTTATCCTACAAAAAGGGATATTTTCTAACATTTTCAAAAATTTAAGATAGTCCTTAGTTGAAAGGGACTATCTTGGGCATTTCGAACCCTGTCTTCCACATAGTCCCACGTGTTCAATGAGAAGAGATGGACTTTTTATGCGCCCGGATCGATAGATCCCGGGCGTATATTGTTTTTGTCCTGTCTGTTTGTCTGTTTATCTGTTTGTCTGTCTGTCTGTTGTCAACTTTAACCTTCGCCATAACTTTTGAACCATAAGAGATAGAGACTTCATATTCGGTATGCATACTCCACTAATAAAGTCCTTTCAAACGACGACAAGGTCAATGATCTTGTGACCTTGACTGTGACCTATATGCTAAAAATAGCTTTTTACACTTTTTGCCATAACTTTTGAACCATAAGAGATAGGGACTTCATATTTGGCATGCATACTCCACCGATTAAGTTCTTTCAATTGACACCAAGGTCAATGACCTTGTTACCTTGACTGTGACCAATATGCTAAAAATAGATTTTTTGAACTTTGATGCCGCCGGGCGCATAGTGTTTCACAAACACATCTTGTTTTATAATGAGTTTATAAGTACTTTTAGGGCCGAAACAATTTTATATTAGAAGCTAAGATACTGCTTAGTTTGTAAATTCTTGTTTTATTTTTAGTTGGTCTATCACCTCTAACTTTATTTTTACAGCACTATATAGAATAGATTTTACTAACTGTCTTTTCATCACTTTATTTCTTTTAGACTGTTTTGAACTTAGAAGTCAATTACTTGACAAATTTTGAAAAATATGTAATCATTATTTAATGATGTTCAGTAGGCCTTTGCCAATTATTGTAGGGTGTGTTTGTGCCAATAAAGTATTTGTATTTGTATTTTAAATTTTTATGCCTTTTATGAAACCACCTTCTCGGGTCCTCCATCTGATAGACTTAATGGAGACCAGTCGAGTGGGTAAATGGGATTGTTTGCTAGAATTTAGAAAGTGTTGATACATCCAGGCTACAGTGGGACGGAGGTAATCATGCCGAAAATCATGCGCCAGTGAGAGTAACACCGATGTGAAGTTTACCAGCTCAAAGATCCAAATCGCGCAATCGGGATTCTTTCAGTTTTATTGTGAATGTAATGAATTTGTCTACCTACTAGGAAAAAAATGCACTCAGAAAAAGGGGAAAAAAGTCTAGTATTCCATGTCCTAAACGAGCCACCGTAGATCTAATGCATGATATAGAGTGAACGCCCTTCCAAATTCTCTTGGCCGGAAGGAGGCGCTCTCGCATGTTTATAGGGCAACAAAGATGGCGGATTTCGATGGCGTGAATGCTCGATAACACAACGGTGATGTTGTTAAATGCTCATAAAACATATTTACAATTAATCGTTCTAAAATAGAAATCAGTGAGATGGATTATGATGTTCATGATATTTATTGTAGCCCTTTTTCCTCTCTCTTTTTAAATTGGAACCGGTTTGCAAACTCATAAAACTTCAAAGAAATGACCAATTATTTTTTGCACAAAAATATATATGCTGGTCCACAACTTGTCATGATTAAGAAATTTAATGCCACTGAATATAAGTCTTTGAATGTTTTACTTTCAATTTTCAGACCCCAAAATTGTTTTTTACCATGAAACTTCATGAACTATTCTGAATGAACCACTGAAAAATAAGACTAAAAAATCACCATGCCTCCAAGACACAGAGCTGGCCCTGTGGACCTGACAGACACGGATGTTAGCTACCCCCTCCATCGCCTCTTTGATGAGTATAACTTAGATCATATCCCAGTGGATGAGCGCTTGAATTCATTCAAAAAGCGCGATCTTGCTCATATCAAGCACTACAAAGCTGCAGTGAGAATCTTTGGAGGGCCACTGAGTAGAAAGAGAGTCATGATTGCCCCACCTATGGAAACACCACTGAAACATCGACTGGGGGTTTATCATGGTCGAAAGTCCCCTCCCCTTTCTCCACCAGTTTTGAATGCAGAACTTAAAGAACAGGTTCAAGCAGAGCCTAAACCATCCGAGGAAGAATTAATTGCAGAAAAAGAAACGCAGAAAGAGGAAGAGTATAAAAACTGGATGACAGAGCGACAAAAATTCCGTCATGATCTAGAAAATATGGGACTGAGTGAACATTGGCTGAATCAGAAACCAAACATGACAGCCTTAGAAAAAAGAGTGCTGGTCAGAATGATCAAAGAGAGAACTCCCCATTACGAGCCCCCACCTGTTGTCCCAGAAACCCCTTCTGAGGCCTCTATTCATGATGTTCCCAATGTTAAGATACCAGCTCCTCTTGGAATAAGAATTCTGGAAGAGCATTTGAGGAAAAATAAAATTCGACTTCTTGACTTATTTGTTGCCACGGATAAAGACAAAGACTGGAAAATCACCAGAGATGAGTTCAGAAAGGTCATCAAAGAGGTAATGAACATGTAACTGTAAAATGAATACACAAACAGTTTTAAAAAATGTAATAGTTAAATATATTAACTAAGATAAGTATTTCTTGTGCAAATAATCTGAATTGCAGCATCTTTTGATTATCACTGTGGAGCAATCTAAATGTAAAATGAGTAATAAGTATTCATTTAAGGAATAACTGTCTTATTTTTCGAATTCATGAAGTGATCAATGGATTGGCTTGTGTGATAATTTGCATAAACGCTGAAGGCGTTTATGCATAAAATCATCACACAAGCCAATCCATTGATCATCTTCATGAATTTGAAAAATCTGACAGTTATTCCTTATATTTACATGCTTTGATTCCGCCAATCCACGGGCTCCAAGCCTGCTTCTCTCTAGGTGTTGTCCCGCCCTGCACGTGGTTTTTTTTGGAACCGCGCCAAAACATTCATGAGGAAATAAATTACATTTACAATTGGTAATTTTATCTCGGACAAAGACATTGGAAATGTAAATATATAATAATCAATGTACAGTGTACTGACAAGATGATTGGATTTGCTAAGAAGATGGGTGAACAAGGCGGGCAGAATGCCTTTTCCTACATACTCCTATGTAAAACTTTGATCAGCCATTTTGGCCCCACCCTACCCCCAGGGGTCATGATTTGAACAAACTTGAATCTACACTATCTGAGGATGTTTCCCCATAAGTTTCATCTTTCCTGGCACAGTGGTTTTTGAGAAGAAGATTTTTTAAATATTTTTCCTATATATTCCTATGTAAAACTTTGATCAGCCATTTTGGCCCCACCCTAGCCCCAGGGGTCATGATATATGAACAAACTTGAATCTACACTATCTGAGGATGATTCCACATGAGTTTCATCTTTCCTGGCCCAGTGGTTCTTGAGAAGAAGATTTTTTTAAAAATTTCTTATATATTCCTTTGTAAAACTTTGATCGGCCATTTTGGCCCCACCCTACCCCTGGGGGTCATGATTTGAACAATTTGAATCTACACTATCTGAGGATGATTCCAGATGAGTTTCATCTTTCCTGGCCCAGTGGTTCTTGAGAAGAAGATTTTTAAAGATTTTTCCTATATTTCCTATGTAAAACTTTGATCGGCCATTTTGGCCCCACCCTACCCCCGGGGGTCATGATATGAACAAACTTGAATCTACACTACCTGAGGAGGATTCAACATGAGTTTCATCTTTCCTGGCCCTATGGTTCTTGAGAAGAATATTTTTAGCTCTACTGGTCAGAGACCAGAAGAGCTTATGCGATAGTAATGCGTCCGGCGTCCGTCCGTCTGTCTGTCTGTCCGTCTGTAAACAATTTTTCAAAATGCTACTCCTCCTACAATTTTAGTTTGATTTCAGTAAAACTTGGCACACAAGTAGACTACACTAAGATACATAGAATAGTGCATCGGTTTTTGATTTCGATGAACGGTGTTGCCATGGTTACTAAAAATAGAATTTTCTGTGAAATTCCTTAAAAACGCTACTCCTTCTACAGTTTTGGTCTGATTTCAATATAACTTGGCACACAAGTAGACTACACTAAGATACATAGAATAGTGCATCTGTTTTTGATTTTGATGAACGGTGTTGCCATGGTTACTAAAAATAGAATTTTCTGTGAAATTCCTTTAAAACGCTACTCCTTCTACAGTTTTTGTCTGATTTCAGTATAACTTGGCACACAAGTAGACTACACTAAGATACATAGAATAGTGCATCGGTTTTTGATTTCGATGAACGGTGTTGCCATGGTTACTAAAAATAGAATTTTCTGTAAAATTCCTTAAAAACACTACTCCTTCTACAGTTTTTGTCTGATTTCAATATAACTTGGTACACAGGTAGACTACACTTAGATACATAGAATAGTCCATCGGTTTTTGATTTCGATGAACGGTGTTGCCATGGTTACTAAAAATAGAATTTTCTGTGAAATTCCTTTAAAACTTTGATCGGCCATTTTGGCACACAAGTAGACTACACTAAGATACATAGAATAGTGCATCGGTTTTTGATTTCGATAAACAGTGTTGCCATGGTTACTAAAAATAGAATTTTCTGTATTCTTAAAAACGCTACTCCTTCTCAGAGTTTTGTCGATTTCAGTATAACTTGGTACACAAGTAGACTACATTAAGATACATAGAATAGTGCATCGTTTTTGATTTAGATGAACAGTGTTGCCATGGTTACTAAAAATAGAATTTTCTGTGAAATTCCTTTAAAACGCTACTCCTTCTACAGTTTTGGTCTGATTTCAATATAACTTGGCACACAAGTAGACTACACTAAGATACATAGAATAGTGCATCGGATTTTGATTTCGATGAATGGTATTGCTTTGGTTACTTAAATGGAATTTTTTGTGGAATTCCTTCAAAAAACGATACTCCTTCTACAGTTTTTGTCTGATTTCAAAAAAAGTTGGCACACAAGTAGACTACACAAAGATACATAAAATAGTTCATCTTCCCTGGCCCTGTGGTTCTTGAGAAGAAGATTTTTTGAAAATGGCATAACTTTTTCTTAAATTCATAATTATCTCCCCTTGGAGAAGGGTGTGGCCCTTCATTTGAATAAACTTGAATCCCCTTTACCCAAGGATACTTTGTAGCAAGTTTGGTTGAAATTGGCCCAGTGGTTCTTGAGAAGAAGATGAAAATGTGAAAAGTTTATGACGACAACAACGACAGACAACGGACAAATTTTGATCAGAAAAGCTCACTTGAGCCTTCGGCTCAGGTGAGCTGAAAACTTTTCTTCGACGAAAAAATCTCATAAAAAATTTTCTTTCATAAAATTATTACCGGTAGATGGTATTCGTGGGATTCGAACCCTAGCAATAAAAATTCGATGTATCAATAGCATACTGCTGTGAGACTAACCCGCTAACCACAATGCTACACCGCTCATGGTGATTTTAGGCATTTAAATCATGTTTGTGATATGACCCACGACTTAATGGACTTGAAGTATTTCTCGGAAAGATGCTAATGTGTGTCATAAAATTGTACTTTTAAGGTATAATGGGTCGTCACTCCATGTTTTTTGAAAACCAAAAAATGTGTATTTTATAGCACACTTTTAGGATCATCTTCAAAAAAATGGAGGAAACACCACCCATATTGAAAAATTTTGTTTAAGTATGAGAAAATGATTGTTTTTGTTCTTTTTAGTGTGAAAGCATTTTCATAAGCAAATATTTTCAGTCTTTGTGAGATGTTTGTAAATTGTAGAGATTTTACATAAAGTATACTTTAATATTAGTTGAAATATCAAGTAAAATTTGGATTCAGTTAAGATTAAAATTTTCACTTAATATTTGTCGCACTATAGGCATTGTGCCCGCCTTATTCACCCATCTTCTTTGATTTTACAGTCTAAGGTTCCTATGTCAGAGGCTTTGCTGGAGGATATGATTCTCTCCCTTGACATGGATTATGACAATAATTTAGATTATAAAGAACTGTCAAAAGGCTTGTCATTTTGGAAACGGAGAGGAGAGGAGAGTCTGCAGAAAGCAGATTTCAAGAGAATCTACCATGGATTCTCTGAAAGTTGAGATCTAGTAAGTGTCAAGTTTAAATTTCTGATTATTCAGGAACCCTAACACAAATCAAATGGATTGGATGTTTTTGATTTTGTAAGCTGTACTAAATCCAGGATTGTCTGATGTAAAATTTGTATGCTGAGAATAATTTATGTGTATTCCCACTCAGTATTTACAAAATAGCTGCTATATCTGAGTGATGATAATAATTTTATAACAGTTGTCCATTTATTCATTACAGGTTCATCAACATCATTACCTGCTGCCAATCCTAACTCATCAGAGGAGACGGTAGATGAGAATCAAGACGATGAAAAAATCATTAGAAACTTCTCACCAAGTCGGTCAAACCATGACGTCCATTCAAAACCTTCCAAAACCTCTAATAGTCCTTCCCAATGTACATCCAGAAAATCTGCAAGGTCCTCCAGCAAGTCTGAGGACAAGCCTGAAAAACCCTCTACCGATAGGACACAGGGCTCCTCAAAACAAGGGACTGACTCAAAATTGGAAAAACAAGACTCAGCCTTGGGAGGAGGAGATAATGACAGTAAGGGGAAGCAAGTGAATATTGAAATAGAAATTACTGACACCTCAAAGGTAGAATCGAAGGCAGATCCCAAAAGAAGTAGGAGCACCACCCCTCAGTATCTGTCTCCCCCCGAGCTTGACACGGGGCCAGAACACATCGTGTTATCATCAGAGGAAGCCATGGTGGACCTGAGGAAAAGGGACAGGGAAGCTCTCAAAACCAACATGATGAGAATGGTTAGCATTAATACTGAAACAAATTTTTAGTAAAAAAGATATTCAGGATGCTAACTGTTGACTTATAAGCTGAAATTGGTGCTTGAAATTTTAGTTGATGCCATTTAAAATCATATTATTATGATTAACTATTAAATCAACATAACAGTTATCAAATTTTGGAGCTATAAATATTTTGTTTGAATATCCCTATCATTTATAAAATCATTTTTGTGTTTGAAATATTTGATCTTTATACACATTGATTATATGTTTTATATACCATGATTCCCTTTGAAACAAATGAGTTTAAGTGGTTTTCTTGCTGAGATGTAGATTCAATTCTTAACAGTCTGATTAGGTTACTTTGAAACTTTCATTTTGACCATAAAAGAAATTTGTAAAATAATTTGATTATGAATCTTAAATACATTTTGTACTTGACACTTCAAAATTCTCTCTTTGCAGAGAAAAGCTATTTAATTTTTTGTATGAGTTATTCTAGTTGTATTAAACGAAGAGTTTTCCCGATTGCAGTCAGCCAAGAGGTTAGAGGAGGGGCCAGGCATCATTAAGGTGGGGGATAAGGCTATAGATGACCACTGTATGCAGTCCACGCTGGAGGGGGAAATGGCGGGGATGGTCGATAAGTTTAGACAGCTCAAGCTCAGAGAGTTCTATGAAGTTAACAAGCTATGTTCCCAACAAGGAATTGCACTCAGTCCTTCTTTACTAGAAAAAGGTATAAGTGCTTAAAATTTTGAAATTGGAATAATAAGAATTTTCAAGTACATTTATTATAGACTGAATCGATGTTATGCTAGTTTTTAAATTTTGCCAATTCCTGTGCATGTCATATGTTTTCAGAAGCTTTAGGCCTTCAAGTTTTATTAAGAGATATTCAAAACACTTCAAGCCTAAGCTAAACTTAATAATAAAAAAAGCCATTCTTTTAATTTCTTTAAAAGAATATTAACCATTACGTAAGATTCTCTTTGAATTATAATATCTCCTGTTGTTGGTTTTCCAGTTCTGTTGTACCCTCCGGATATCCCACACACCTTTATCAATAAACAAGTCAAGACCCCAGGGGCGCCCCTTCTCTCCAGTCACTATGCAGATCCCCAAAGAGGCCCCGGACCCCCATGAGGGTCAAACACAAGGACCGTGTGAGGCGGTCACAGAGTGGTCGACTTCTGATAGACAGCCGTCACCGCTACCCCCAGGGTCGCTCCGTGGCACCCACAGGCACCAGGGCCACCCTGTCTACTGGGAAAGCCATCATAAGGAGAAAGGTAGATTGCTGGATGTCCTTTGAGGAGTATGACAGACTTACAAGGTAAGGATGGCTGTGTTATTGAATCTCAGGTGACCAACAAAATCCCAGGTCATCTTCTGATTACACAGGAAGAGAAATCTTGTGTGATTTAGTTTGAGTATATATTATTGGATTATTTTGCATCTTACTTTTGCGTAAAAATACAATAATTTTTATTATACTATAAACTTGTCTTATATAATTGATTTCAAAAATTATATCTAGCTTTAAAATAAATTTTTCCGTATCTGGTGCTCCCAAAACACTTCTAAGATAGAACTGATATATGATTCAAATCGTTAACAATACTCAGTCACAATTTTTGATTTTGTAACAGTCACCTGGCAATCAGGTACCAGCAGCTACACGGCTCTTCTGATTCCAACGCCTTCTGGCCCGGCCAGCTTCTGGATAAAATTAGACTGTGTATGCCCCCGTACGATAAACCAGATACACCAGACCAGAGCGGAATCGTCTTCCAGAAGGTCAAGGAGAGAAAGCTGACCAATCTCGGGAAGGCGCGGGATTACTCGGCCTGGCCAGTCAATGACCAAGGATACGTACAGTCCGGGATATACGATCCATTTGCTAGAAAATTTATACACAACTATTGATGCTAGAAAATTTTTATATTTAATCTATAAAAGCATGTTCTATTTTTATGCCTTAAAAAACATTTACACTCATGTTTGTTACTTGCAATGTTAGAAGTCTGATTTAATTTTTATTTGTATTTTTTTATGCATTCAGGTTTGTTTCTGCAGAATTTATTTTTGATATTTGTTTGACTCTGAGAGAAATTTATTTGTTAACTGTTACCAGTATTAATGGCTGTTGCACATAAAAAGTTCTAATTTTGTTTTTTTTTAATGCAGTATGTCCGGATTAATTTAAGCAATAGATGACCGCAGATTTAAGATGAAGTGAATTAAAATATGCAGTTTAATATTTAATTTGTTATCACTTCACAAAAAATTTTGAAGTTTTATTTAGCCAAAATAAATTGATAAAATACAGTTGTATATGTTTATCCTATAAACTAATTTCTGTTCATGAATACTTATTTGTTTTGATAATATTTCCCGAGGATAAATGGCAGGTATGGTACACCTAAAGTAGAATTAGTAAACTGAGTATTTATACCTTAATACAAGATAATTTTCCTGTGTTTATGTTTAAAAAAAATCTTCATTCATTTATAGAGGGACTGTCAAGTGGTTAATTAAAAGAATGAGTTTTTTGGTAAATTCTATTGTATATTTTGATTTCGTCTGAATTATAGTAGATTTACACAGAGGAACTGTATGCTATGTAAATTAGGTAATAATGAAATAAATCACAAAGAAAGTCAACTATACAAGTACTACCAAAGTCTGAGGTAGTAGTTCTGAGTCCATACTCAGTTATTATGGGGAATTTATTCATTTTGAAAAGTAAAACTAGAAAGCAGATTGAAAAATCACAATGATAATTCTTAATGAGATGTTGATGTACACATATTCCTTATACAGGGAACAAGTTGTTGTAAATGTGTAAGCTTGGCAATAGATGTACTATAGAACTACCTTTACCAGTGACTGTATTTCTATATATTTTACTTTTGATGATTGCTGCCAATATAAACCTGTGGCCTTTCTAATTCATTTACAAATTTTTGTTCAAATATAACTGTGATATTTTTTATACATTTTTTTTACGTTTTTTTTCTCTCTATCTTTGCTGCTGTGTTATTTTTTTACTGCTGATGTATGAAATATTAAATAAAGTACAATATTATTTGTCCTTCAAGTGTTGATGTTCCTACATGTACCTGACTCATGACATCTAGTTTAGTGTATATTTAGGTCATACCGGTAGGTTATTAGTACATAATATAATTAAATACCAAGCAAATGCTGGGCTTGTTACATCCTTTGGGTACTGTATGTGACTTACATTTCACACTTGAGTATTTGGCATTTACATGTCCCTTTTTTATTAGGTCACCTGAGTAAACTCAGGTGACCTATTGCTATCCGTTTTCGTCCGTGTGTGTCGTGTGTTAACATTTGAACATTTTCAGCTTCTTCTCTGCAACCACTGAACCAATTTCAACCAAATTTGGCACAAAGCATTTATGGGTGAAGGGGAACAAAAATTGTGAATTTCATGATCCCTGCCCCCCTGGGGCCTGAGGGGTGGGGCCAAAACCACTAAAATTAATGCAATCTTTAAAAATCTTCTTCTTTACTCCTGGACATCAAGCAGTCAAACTATTTGCATGATTGTAATCAGCATTGAGTCCTCTACCAAAATTGTGAAATTCATGGCCCTGGGGTCAGGGGTGCTAGGGCGGGGCTAAATAAGTATATAGTGAAAATGCATTATTTCTTTGAAAATCTTCTTCTCTGCTCCTGGGTATCAAATAAACCAACTATGTACATAGTTATGATGAGCAAGAGTGCCTCTACCAAAATTGTGAATTTTATGGCCCCAGGGTCAGGGGTTCTGGTGTTAGGGTGGGGCTCTATTGATTATATAGTAAAAATACATGATTTCTTTGAAAATCTTCTTCTCTGCCCCTGGGTATTAAATTAACCAAGTAAGTAAATAGTTATGATGAGCAAGAGTGCCTCTACCAAAATTGTGAATTTTATGGCCCCAGGGTCAAGGGTTCTGGTGTTTGGGGGGGGGGGGGGGGGCTCTATTGATTATGTAGTGAAATTACATGAATTATTTGAAAATCTTCTTCTCTGCTACTAGGTATTACATAAACTAACTAAGTGCATAGTGATGATGAGCAAGAGTGCCTCAACAAAAATTGTGAATTTTATGGCCCCAGCATCATTGGTTCTGGTGGGGGGGGGGGACTTTATTGTTTATAAAGTGAAAATACATGAATTCTTTGAAAATCTTCTTCTCTGCTCCTAGGTATTAAATAAACTAACTAAGTACATAGTTATGATAAGCAAGTGTTCCTCAACCAAGATTGTGAATTTTATGGCCCCAGGGTCAAGGGTTCTGGTGTGTGTGTGGGGGGGGGGGGTATTGATTATATAGTGAAAATATGTGAATTCCTTGAAAATCTTCTCTGCTCCTAGGTATTATATAAACTAACTAAGTGCATAGTTATGATGAGCAAGTGTGCCTCAACCAAAATTGTGAATATAATGGCCCTATCATCAAGGGTTCTGGTGTTGGGGGGGGGGCTCTATTCATTATATAGTGAAATTACATGAATTCTTTGAAAATCTTCTCTGCTCCTAGGTATTAAATAAATTAACTAAGTTCATAGTGATGATGAGCAAGAGTGCCTCAACCAAAATTGTGAATTTTATGGCCCCAGGGTCAAGGGTTCTGGTGTTGGGGGGGGGGTGCTCTATTGATCATATGGTGAAAATACATGAATTCTTTGAAAATCTTCTTCTCTGCTCCTAGGTATTAAATAAACTAAGTAAGTGCATAGTTATGATGAGCAAGAGTGCCTCTACAAAAATTGTGAATTTTATGGCTCCAGCGTCAATGGTTCTGGTGGGGGGGGGGGGGGGGGGGGCTTTATTGATTATAAAGTGAAAATACATGAATCAAGGCCGTAACTACCATTGAGGCAAGTGAGGCAAATGCTTCACTAAATTTGTAGAGTTTTCTGAAAAGTGAAAACGTTTTACGATGAATAAATTATGAATTATGAGTGTCTTCATGCTAAATTAATATTTCAAGTTTCAATTTCTGTAAATGTTTCATCTCACTAGGTGCCCCATTTTCGTTAAGAACGCATGTAAAATATAATTCAAATTGTTTGCTTTGTAAATTGTTTGATCGTTTAACATCCCTTCTAAAAATTCCTAATTCATACTGAGACAGCAGTACTTGCCAATGAGGGCTGCAAGTTTTAAATCAGTACTGAGCTTTTAGGGTAATGGAAGTGTGTACGATTACTTACTGTGATATAGAAACGCAGTTTCTACCGTCTCATCTGAAGGACCGGTCTCTATATCCTGCAGTGGGATTCGAACCCGCGACCTGAATGATTGAATCCTTACTTCGCGACTTAAGAGCATGTTTGTATATGCTCTAACCACTGTGCCATGCGGGCGACAATTCAAAATGTAAAACTTTCTAAGATTAAAACTTTTATTTTCTAACACCAAGGTTTCAGAATCCTCTTCCCGTGAAGGAAACCCCCCATCACTGGCCATCACGTACTACCTTTGCCCCGTCTGGAACTAGGAATGCCCAGCACCCTTGCCTCACTAAAAGTTTGTGCCTAGTTACGGCCTTGCATGAATTCTTTGAAAATCTTCTTCTCTGCTCCTAGGTATTAAATAAACTAAGTAAGTGCATAGTTATGATGAGCAAGAATGCCTCTTCTAAAATTATGAATTTCATTGCCCCAGGGTCTGGGGTTCTGGTGTTAGGGTGGGGCTCTATTGATTATATAGTGAAAATACATTAAATCTTTGAAAATTTTCTTCTCTGTCTCTGGGTATGAAGCAGATGAACTACCTATATAGTTATGATGAGCAAGGGCCCTAATCTTGCAGAATTGTGAATTTCAAGGCCCCAGGGTCAGGGGTGGGGGGGCTCTACTTATATACTGAAAATGAATTAATTGTTTGAAATCTGGTCCTTTGTATTTATAAAACATTTATTTACTTTTTGATAGGCAATTTTAAGGATGCCTTTTAAAAATTTGTGCAACCTAGGGTCAGGGGTTTATGTCAGAGTGTTAGGGGCACTACTGATTATTGATGAATATTACTGATTAGTTGGAGTGCATTTTTGTTCCCCTACCCTGCGTATGGGTATTCAGTAACCAAGCTAAGCAACCCTAAGTTTATTGTTATGATGATCAATGGTGCCCTTTCAAAATTGTGAATGCCATATAGCATCTGGCTTAAAACATGAATCAAATTCAATACACTGTAACTGGAAAGTTGTTGCATAATGCTCAGGTGACCTATAAGGCCCGTGGGCCTCTTGTTTTTTTACTTGGATAAACGCACTCTTCTTAAATCATTAGTACGCAATGGCAAATGGAGACCATCTCACTGTAGTAATAGATCAGACAGGAATGTGTCCAAGACAGAAATATTTTCAGTGTTTGTAATCTTAATAGTAAGCTATACATGCATGGGATTATTAACCTGTTTAAAAATTTGGTTCCAAGTCCCAGTGGTATCTATAAAAGAAAGAGGTAGGATAACTTGAAGATTCGACCCCCCCCCCCCTTCTTTACGCTGTGAGGACCAGTTCCAATATATGTGCATGTCATTCTAAAATTACTTTTGCACTCTTTTTTCAATATCATTTTCTTAATCTTCAGAAGAGAATTCTGTATCCCTTAACAGTCTTGGTCTAGTTACCAAGAAAGATGGCCAGAACTCTCCCCTATTTCATACTCCAGATATACTTAACATACAGGGGGTATTATGTAGTATGCCCTTACAATCTTTTGACATGGAACAAGTTATTTTACTTAATTGTCAGTACATGTATAGGGGAAAGAAGTCATGTTCATCGAGTGTCTGTGCGAGACGCATCTCTGCAAGCATAACATATGCTTGGAGAATTTTAACTATAACTAGTAGACTAATTGTTCACTGAACAATTAATGGTCTTTCCACCTTTCTTTTAAGTTTTCATGGCATTTGAATTAAAAAAGAAAACAAAAAAAAAAAATTAATTTAAAAAAAAAATTAATAAGTGCTGCAAGCAGGACTCGAACTGTGGACCCTCAGCCCTCAGATTGCCAGGCGAGCGCTTACGCACTACACCACAGGTTCCGCTGACTTTGTTTTCCGTAAACTAAGAGTGAAGAAAAAAAAGAAATGAAAGCACGTGG
>NW_026929446.1:0-37530 GCF_032062105.1 Saccostrea cuccullata | reverse complement strand
CGCGCTTCATGAAAAATGTCGGTGTGAAGCGTCGTAGTTCATACATGTAACCTCACGAATCTTCAAAAAAAGGTTTTTTAGTATTCAGAATCAAGTGATTTAATGCTATCTGTTTTCGTCCGTCGTCGTCCTTCTTGCGTCGTGTGTTAATACTGGAACACTTTCAACCAAACTTTTTTCACTGCTCCTGCAGTTAGGGTATTAGATAAATTGAGCAAGTACAAATTAATCATCAGCAAGAAATTCAGAGCCCCTGGGTCAGGGGTTCTGGTGTTAGGGCTAGGCTCTTTTGATAATATAGTGAAAATACATTAATTCTTTACAAATCTTCTCCTCTGCTCCTAGGTATTAAACAAACTTACAAGGTACAAAGTTATGATGAGGAAGGATGCTTCTTCCCAATTTGTGAATTTCAGGACCCCTGGTTGAAAATGCATTTAATTCTTTAAAAATCTTTTTCAATTTGCCAATGATCTTATTACATATTTATGATGAAGAAAGGTGTCTCTTTCAAAAGGGTTAATCAGGGCCCCTGTATCAGGGAAAAAAGGGGGGTTGAAGATGAATCAATGCTTTTAGATCTCCTCTTTGCTTTGAAATCTGCTCTCTAGAATTAATCAACCGTTTATGATGAAATAGAATTTATGATAAAATTTCCAAAATTTCGAAATATGTGGCCCAAGGGTCAGTGGTTCAGTTGAGTGGGACGCACAACTAATGGTTATAAAGTGAAAAAGCATTTTCTCTTTGTTACTCTGATCTTCCTGTTGGTATTTAGTAACAAAAGTAAGCATGCTAAGTGTATAATTATGATAAGCAATGGTGCCTCTTTCAAAATTGTTAATTTCATGGCTTTATGTTAAAATACGAACCGAATTCATTTGCTGGAAAGTTGTTACCTGATATTCAGAGGACCTATAAGGCCCGTGGGCCTCTTGTTTTTATTAAAATTCGACAGCAAGTTGTATGCCCTATGCAAACGTTTGTACTTTTCTAATGTACCAATCACAAAATGTTAATGATGCAACATAAAATTAAGAACATTTATATTAAGAATCCTTGATGCAGGAGGTCTTCTTGCCTATTTCGCTATTCATGTTATGTTTAACGAGACATTGCATTCCTTTTCATATAATTATGCAGATTTTAGAAGTATTAAAACGAGTTCCATCCTTAATTGTTCGAAGTGAGCATCTACTTAATTCTTGATAATTTAAAAATTATGCTAATATACATTTTAATATGTAAATATAATAAAGTTATTATTCCTTGTCAAGCACAGTTTGAAATACAAATAAAAAAAAAACTTCTCAAAAATACAATTTAATTTCCTTTTATAATCAACGTAACTATTGCACCGTGTATATAAAGAAGAAAATGGTACTCATATTGCCTTCAGCATCGTGGTAAAATCCCAAAGTTTTCATTTACCTGGCGGTTATATTAAGGTATGTTTTTGTTATCATTTTTTAATCGAAAACCAAAAATGGCAATACTTTGTATCTCTCAAAATTTATATCACATACCGATGGTTCTTTGTTTTAGGTCATTTACAAAGATAAATAATCTTCGTCAATTAAATTTTTTCATTTTCGATTTTTTCTTCCATGATCTACTTACATTTTCAATTTTAAAACCACAATGCAAACTTTAACCGAAATTGAGTTAGGGTATCCTTTGATAACGGAAGTTTTTTTTTTCAAAGAATTGACAACACACTCCCAAAAAGGGAGATAATGAGGAAAAGGTAATGTTTTGTGGGGTCATTTAAAAATGTATTTCTCAAATGGAAATTGGCCTTAAAAAACTTAATTGAAAGCATTCTTGCAAATCCACAATTTATCATATTTATTTGGAATTTTGGCATACAAGGTAAATTCAAAATTCATCGGGGGTAGGGCTGGACTACAGTAGCTCACACATTTTGAAGAACAGTATGTGTACATTCTCTTTCGCCACCAGTCTTGTACATAATTTTTAAAGGTGAACTTAGTGGGTTTTTTTTTTCTAGGCAATGATTTTAGGTGAGCAGTTTTGCCAATGGACCCTTGTAAACAATTTAAAATTCCATATACTTTTTTTTCTAGAGAAAGGAGAACATCATGAATAGACTATCAACCGCAATATTTATAATTTGTGTGGCTTTTGCCATCATCCCTAAGGGTAGGCAAAATGATTTTCTCATCTGAAACCAATTTGTTTAAATAGTTATTTCTATTTAATTATCATTTTTTTAATGTAAAACCAGTATATGAAATCGTTAAATCCATCACTTTTCGTTATATTTTATCGTTTGATGTAATATTTTACAATTGAGGTTATGACGGGCAGCAGGTCTGTTCGGGTCCAGGTTTAGTGCGTTGTGGTGAAATCTATCACATGAGTAGAGTGGGATTTGGTCAGAGGATACAACTTTGCAGGTTTACTTATCTTATAGTTTCTTTGTTCATAATTTCATTCTCGTTTTCAACATACTGGACAGATATAATATGTGATTTTGCGATTATAAGGTGCCTGTCACCCACCCTTTAACCTACAAGTTGATGTTGCAAAAAACATTCTAACTATATATCAGTAGTGAACGTTTGCTCGCAAGAAATTAAAAAAATGTTAAGAAAACTTCGTTGTCAAATTAATTTAATGAATGCATTTACCACCTTTTTGCTTTTTAAGTGTTTTTACCATTAAACTATTGGCTGGGCTGTTTGTGATAAGCTATATTTTATTTTAAGCCCAGGCAATTCATTGTTTTATAATTTTTTTGTAATATGTAATGTGGTTTTTAGTTTTAGTCATTTGTTGTTCTAATAAATGACAGTTTCACTCAATTGTGTTTTTAAAAAATTATTCAAGAGGCTTAGCAAAAACAAGCTTCGAATAGCCAGAATTGTCTTGTCTCATTATCAGAAAAAATTATGGAAATAAATGTATTCATTGGAACATGTACTAAATCCAGTTAATCATATTGCAGTTAATACATGTTTAAATTAAAAAACCCTTCCTCCCTTTCGTAATACTAGTGTAGATGAAAGAACGTTTGTTTGATTGATTGATTGTACATGTATATTGTTTAATGTCCCTCTCGAGAATTTTTCACTCATATGGAGACGTCACCGTACGCCGGTGAAGAGCTTCAAATTTTAACCTTTACTCGGCACTCAGGGCTATTGAGCAGTGAGGGATCTTTATCGTGCCAACGCCTGCCGCTGACACGGGGCCTCGGTTTTTAACGTCTCATCCGAAGGACCCGGAACTTTCACGTCAAAGTGCCGAGCGCATGGCGAAGGAACAGTTGCTTCCCATTTTTTATCGACTTAGGTCAGTCGCGGCCTAGATACGAACTCACGACCTCCCGATCACGGAGCGAGCGCTCTACCGATCGACTGAGCTACACCTTTGTTTGAAACAAGGAAATTATGGTTTTGAGCTGTTTGTCTTGCATAAATATTTACGAAAGATCCTTGTTTAATGCCTTGTAAAAAGAAATGCATTTAAACTGCTTATATTGCTCATTGATTTTCTTTCATATCATTTTTCATTATATAAACGTAGTTGATTCATCGACAATAATGGGTTGATAACTTGCGATGACAATATTTTTTTTTCCTTGGCTGAAGCACAAAACATACAATTTAAAATGTAAAACTTCCAACATTGATTTTTTTTTTCAATGCAGATTAATATTTTATTTTTATTATTCTAACTTTCACATCAACTGATGAATAATTTCGGGGGGGGGGTCTCTCTTACTCTGTTTATTCTCCCTCTCTTTCTGCATTTATTATATCGTTTTTTTTTCTTTCAGTGGTACCACTACTAGTGTCGCCTGTATAAACCGAGTTATTGACCATTGTAATGCAAAACCAAATATCACAGAATATAGCAGGATTAAAAATCTTGCAACGTATAAGATCAGGACGTTTAAACTGATGGGATGCAGTAAGATATATACTGAAATAACACTATTTTATTACGATAACTGTTTCCATCACTTTGTTGTTGTATTTTAAAAGTGTTATCTTCTTTTGTAGAGGAATATGAACCAAAGCAAAAGAAAAGCAGAGGCGGACGAGTCAAGACCAGTCTTTTGATTTCAGCTGTAGCCTTTTTATATGCCTTAATACTGTAGAATCAAGATCAGTCTTTTGATATCACCTGTAGCCTTAATAACTGTATACCGAACACTATCTTTTTATATCAGATGTAATATTTGTGTTTGCTTTTATAATTTATTAAACATATTCATGTTTGAAGCAAAAAATTGATGTTAGTTTAATTTTTTTTTTTGTTTGTTAATAGTGGAAGTGACGCAGTACTAGTGTGTTTCTCTAAAGTGCTATGTCAGGCCTGTAAATAGAGAATCCAAACGTGATTTGAATCTCTCTGCAGGAATAGGAGACTGCTTCTTTTGGATTTGACGTTTGAAAGCTTGGTTCTTAATTCAGTAGTTGCTGTAACGAGAAAAGTCCATAATTTCTCAGATGTCTTTAGAACAAGTACAACATTCAGGTCTTTAGTTTCAGTCTTCTGAAGGCAAGTCCTGGTGATAAATTGAGTAAAATCAACATTAAAAACAACGGAACTGTGTTTATTTTTCAAAGGAATGTGGAGATAACTAGTATTAAAGCTCAAAAGTCCATTAAGCAATACAAAGAATTTCGGAGCAGAGCAAACAAGAAGCTCTTAAACATCAGAAGTGGTACATGTGACAGGTGCCATGAAGGAGTGAGCATCCCCTGCCGACTGGTCACACCTTTGATCCTTGACATGATCAGGGAATAAAAGACAAATATGTCGACAATTCAGTGTATAGATAATGTCGTAAACAATATGTACTTATAGGTCACCTGAGTAGCATGTATTAACTCTCTAGCATTTGAATTTGATTCGTGTTTAAAACCAAATCCATAAAATTCACAATTTTTGAAAGAGGCACCATTGCTTATAATTACATGTATACACCAAGCATGCTTACTTTGGTTTCTTAATACCCAGAGGTAAATCAGAGGAACAAAGAGAAAATGCATACTCAATTAATACTCAATTAATAACTACCAGTTGTGCACCAAACCCAACAGAACTAACTTATTTTAGAAAAAAAAATAAAATTTGATCATAAATTATATTTCACAATAAATGGCTGATTTATGGAGTTTTACGAAAAGCACTGACTTTTAAGGTTGACGAATTACTCTCACACTAGGACAGTGTACGGAAGCTCTTTTACGAAATAATAATTTATTTCAATATTTAATTCAACGAAAATAACGGGCTATTTCAAAGCACAGATAATTTATCCTTGACGAGAACGACATAAATCCTATCCTCAAATCAAAGTCTTCACATACAAATACCCCTAAGAACATAACCATGACCACCAGAAAGGTTTTCTTTCCATATCAATTCCGTACCTCCGTAGATGTGAATGTTTAAATGTCCAAGTAAACTGTAAAAGTCAGTGCTTCTCGTAAAAGTCCAGTACCAAATCTTCAACCCCCCCCCCCTCCTCCTCATGACCAAGGAGTCGTAAAATGAGTCATTTGAAAGACGCACATTTCTTCATTTTATTATACCCGCACTTTCTAAAGAAAGTTCGGGTATATTGTTGTTACTCATGTCCGTCCGTCCGTCCGTCCGTCCGTCTGTCAAACTTTTCTTCCCTGAACTCCTCCTACATTTCACACAGTAGCTTAATCATCTTTTGGGAGATGGTTGGTGGGGTCTTTTAGATGTGCAGTAAGGTTTCGGAATTTTGATTTTGCCCCGGGGGTCAAATGGGGGTCGAAAAATGACGTTTTTTATGCAAAAAGTCCCGTCTTCCCTGAACTCCTTCTACATTTTACTCAGCAGCCTAATCACCTTTTGGGGGATGATTGGTGGTGTCATGTAGATGTGCAGTAATTTTTCGGAATTTTGATTTTGCCCCGGGGGGTCAAATGGGGGAGAAAAAGACGTTTTTTGTGCAAAAAGTCCCGTCTTCCCTGAACTCCTTCTACATTTTACTCAGCAGCATAATCACCTTTTGTGGATGATTGGTGGGGTCATGCAGATGCGCAGTAAGGTTTCGGAATTTTGATTTTGCCCCGGGGGGTCAAATGGGGGTCGAAAAATGACGTTTTTTTATGCAAAAAGCCCCATCTTCCCTGAACTCCTCTTACATTTTATTCAGCAGCCTAATCACCTTTTGGGAGATGGTTGGTGGGGTCATGTAGATGTGCAGTAAGGTTTCGGAATTCTGATTTTGTCCCGGGGGGTCAAATGGGGGTCGAAAAATGACGTTTTTTATGCAAAAAGTCCCGTCTTCCCTGAACTCCTTCTACATTTTACTCAGCAGACTAATCACCTTTTGGGAGATGATTGGTGGTGTCTTTTAGATGTGCAGTAAGGTTTCGGAATTTTGATTTTGCCCCGGGGGGTCAAATGGGGGTCGAAAAATGATGTTTTTTATGCAAAAAGTCCCGTCTTCCCTGAACTCCTTTCACATTTTACTCAGCAGCCTAATCACCTTTTGGGGGATGATTGGTGGTGTCATGTAGATGTGCAGTAATTTTTCGGAATTTTGATTTTGCCCCGGGGGGTCAAATGGGGGTCGAAAAATGACGTTTTTTGTGCAAAAAGTCCCGTCTTCCCTGAACTCCTTCTACATTTTACTCAGCAGCCTAATCACCTTTTGTGGATGATTGGTGGGGTCATGTAGATGTGCAGTAAGGTTTCGGAATTTTGATTTTGCCCCGGGGGGTCAAATGGGGGTCGAAAAATGACGTTTTTTTATGCAAAAAGCCCCATCTTCCCTGAACTCCTCTTACATTTTACTCAGCAGCCTAATCATCTTTTGGGAGATGGTTGGTGGGGTCATGTAGATGTGCAGTAAGGTTTTGAAATTCTGATTTTGCCCCGGGGGGTCAAATTGGTGTCAAAATATGACGTGTTTTTATACAAAAAGCCCCGTCTTCCCTGAACTCCTTTTACATTTTACTCAGCAGCCTAATCATCTTTTGGGAGATGGTTGGTGGGGTCATTTAGATGTGCAGTAAGGTTTCGGAATTTTGATTTTGCCCCGGGGGGTCAAATGGGGGTTCGAAAAATGATGTTTTTTATGCAAAAAGCCTTATCTTCCCTGAACTCCTCTTACATTTTACTCAGCAGCCTAATCATCTTTTGGGAGATGGTTGGTGGGGTCATGTAGATGTGCGGTAAGGTTTCGGAATTCTGATTTTGCCCCGGGGGGTCAAATTGGGGTGGAAAAATGACGTTTTTTGTGCAAAAAGTCCTGTCTTCCCTGAACTTCTCTTACATTTTACACAGTGGCCTAATCATTTTTTGGGAGATGGTTGGTGGTGTCATGTAGATGTGCAGTAAGGTTTCGTAATTTTGATTTTTCCCCGGAGGGTCAAATTGGGGTGGGAAAATGACATTTTTTGTGCAAAAAGTCCTGTCTTTCCTGAAGTCCTCCTTAATGTTACTCAGAAGCCTAATCATCTTTTAGGAGAGTTAAATATTTTGAAAATTATGTAAAACATCAACGTCAAGGGGTAAAAAAGCATCGCATGCTGGGAAACACCTTGAATTCTTATGAGTAATTAATGTACATGTCAAATGTGAGAGTCATATCTCACCTCAATCAAAAGTTATAAGCAAATGCAACATTTTTGAAAAGTAGGTTAGGCTTCAAGGTCAAGGTCACAGAGTAAAAGTCATGATTCATTTGGAAAGGTCTTGTCACAGGTAATAATGTACATGCATTATAATATGAATGCCCTAACTTTTCTCTTTCAAAATGATGAATTTATAGCAATTTAATTTTTTTGCAAGTAGGTCAAACTTCTAGGTCATATGTAAAAAAAAAAACCATGCCATTCTCACAGGTAAATACTAGTACATAAGTTTAATATGAATGCCTGTCTCTTCTCATTCAGTAGATATGACCGTGATGACCAAGGTTAAATTTATTGAGACAGATGGACAGTCTGACATACAAATGTACATATTTCTATATGAATTGGGTAAAATTGGCCCAGTGGTTCTAGAGAAGTTAAAAATGTAAAAAGTTTTCAGACAAACAGATGGACAACACGTCATGACAGACGTTATATGATCAGGAAACCAGAAAAGCTCAAATGAGTGTTTTGAAAGGGTTACAATATGGTTGCAGTATTTGAAAAGCTGTTTTTTTTTCATGCAGAGATATGCATGACCAACATATTCATGTTTTTATATTTTCTTTAGTAATTTGAGTGTTTGTTGTGAATACATCTCTCTTCGGAATTTTTCCCTCATATGGAGACACCACCAAATAATAATGAAGACAAGATGTGTTTGTGAAACACTGATGTCCCTGTATGGAAGCCTATGGCAAAGGTTGAAGTTTCTCAAATATATGTCAAACTCAAAGGTCAAGGTCAAAGGGTTCAAATTGTTGGTATCAGAAGAAAGTCTTGTCACAAGGAATGCACACTTGAAATAAGTAATTCCTAGTACTTCCTGTTCAAAAGTTAATTGCCAAGGTTAATTTTTTTTAAGTGGTTCAAACTCTAGGGTCAAGGTCAAACATATTTATACCTGTTGACAGTTCACAATGAATACACATGTTAAGCATGAAAGCCCTAGCACCTACTGATCAAAATTTAGGCCAAGTTTAAAGTTTGGTATTTTTCTTGTAAAAATGTGTATCCTAGGTCAAGCGATCAGAGGTAAAAATTAATGGTACCCAAATAAAAGGTCTTAATTGTCACAAGAAATAAACCTATAAAATGTGGAAGCCATTTGTATAGCCCATCCCACTTAAAACTTATGGGCAAGGTTATAATTTCTGCAGACAAATAGACAAACATAATATAAACACAAAAGAAACAAAATATGTATAATTAGTCAAATGGAAAAAAATATACTATTTAATTGGAATCACAAAATAGATTGTTATTTCAGGGACAGGGAGTGGGTAAGGAGATTGAACCCCCCCCCCCTTTGGAATTTGCTTTGTTATTAAACAAGATTATAACCTGAAGCAAATAAAAAAAATGACTTTGGACATCCTCCCCCTAACTTAGAAAACATTGACCCCACTATCATTGTTTTATTTTGTTTATTTGTTTTCAGTTTTTTTCTCCTGCTTGTCAGGAAATTCTGGGCTGGAATTTTTTGACTGAGCTGTGAACCCCCCTCCCTACTCCCGAAAAAAATTCTGGATCCGCACCAGTATTGGCAGTAACTGAATGTCACATCGACAACGGGAGATAACTTCACAATATGAAATTCGTCTAGTGTGGCATACGATGATCTTTGACCCTTTTTGAAGTTTAACCTAATCGTTTGGATTTATTTTACCCCCCACTATACTTAAACTTGTACTTACCGACCTCCATAGGTCTTGTCAGCTTCATGAAGTAGAATCCAATTATAACACAAAATGACTTAATCCAATGCACTAAATGCTATTCCATTCGGCAAACCTTCGTACCGTCGATTACGTCACCTTATCAGATGAAGTGGGAATCGGCCGAGATGTGCCGAATGGAGTTTAATCTAAAAATATGATAATGGGTGACGCAACGTGATGTGATGTAGAAATTTACATGTTAACATGTATAGTACAAGAACAAATTTTAAATTAATTCATAACAAACGATGTTTTAACAAAACTGTTCCATCTAGCCTATTCCAGAAAGAATGTGCAGTGTGATTGTGGTGTCGAGGGGGGGGATTAGTAAATTTATAAAGGTCCTATTATGAGCAAAACATTTATCAAAATCTAATTTACATCATTAATAGAATTCAAACTGGTATATAATGAATTAAGCATGTAAAATAAATATAAGAGGTTCTGAGTTATAGGTCACAGGGTTGAGAATTTCATACTCAATTTGATGAATACTTGTAAATTATAGAATTATTTTGACTTTTCCCGTGGAAAGCCGCCCAATATGTAGGAGCGTGTATTTAGAGGCAAATACCTTAGTGCGGGTATTACTGTCTCATGACAGCATCTAGTATATGTGATTAAGATCATTGGCATATTAACCAGGAGCAATGGAATATTTATAAAGAATTCACGCATTTTTACTACACAATTAATACAGTCCCGCCCTAACGACAAAACCCCTGACCAAAGGGCCATGAAATTCACTAATTGGGAAGAAGCATCCTTTCTCATCATAACTACCGGTATGTACATAGTTCATTGGTTTAATAACCAGGAGAAAAGGAAAAGATTTTCAAAGAATTTATGTAATTTCAGTATACAGTCAATAAATCCCCGCTTTTACACCAGAACCCCTGACCCAGGGGCCATGAAATTCACAATTTTGGAAGAAACATTATTGGTCATCATAACTTTGTACTTGGTTAGTTTATTAAATACACAGGAGCAGAGAAGAATTTCGAAGACTATATGCAATTTCACTTTATAACCAATAGAGCGCCGCCTTAACAACAGTACCCCTGACCCAGGGGTCACAAAAATAGCAGCAGCGGTATACTGTACACTCAATACACTCATGGAAATGAGGTCAAGGTCGTGACCTTCACCTTGGAAATGAGAACGAGGTCCTGACCTAATTCCAAGAATGTCATGACATTGACCTATTTTTACTGACTGGTCAAGGTCGTGACCTTCACCTTGGCTGCAGTCAAGATCGTAAACTTAACCTTATTCCACGTGAAGGTCGTTATCATAGGATACCATTCTGATTATTTAGAGAAATTTGTAAGCCCCTGTGCCTAGACTAAAAATAAGATATTTTCATATTTTTCCAAAATAGAAATGTGCAACAAGCTATTCATTATGTTGCGGACAAGACTACGGTTACCATACTAACCAACACCGCAGATGCAGCCAAAACTTTAACATCAACTGCCAAGAAGTTTCCCATTAATGGTGATTACTTTAAATGAAATGCAATTTAAAAAAAAAATCACATTTTAAACCTTTTCTGATTACTTAGAGAAATTTGTAAGCCCCTGTGCCTAGACTAAAAAAATAAGACATTTTCAATTTTTTTCAAAAATAGAAATGTGTAACAAGCTATTCATTATGTTGCGGACAAGATTACGGTTACCATACTAACCAACACCGCAGATGGAGCCTAAACTTTAACATCAACTGCCAAGAAGTTTCCCATTAATGGTAATTACTTTAAATTAAATGCAATTTAAAGAAAAAAAATCACATTTTTAAACCTTTTCTGATTATTTAGAGAAATTTGTAAGCCCCTGTGCCTAGACTTAAAAAAGAAGATATTTTCAGATTTTTTCAAAAAAAAAAACAACAAAAAACAAAAAACAGAAATGTGAAACAAGCTATTCATTATGTTGCAGACAAGACTACGGTTACCGAACCAACCAACACCGCAGACTCTCCTACTACTGTTTTGCAATTTTTCAGTTGTCTTTTTTTTTTTTTAAAGATTTTTCTATATTTGTCTCAAAACGCTTCCTCTACTACAGTAATACAAGCTACTTATGTCGGTAACGGCCAAGATTCGAACTCGTATTCTCCCAATCACGGAACGACCCCCCGTAACGACTGAGCTGCCGTGTTAATAAAGTTAGGAGAGAAACGTAGGATTGTTATACTGTATATTGCCTTTGCACACTTATGAGTCCGAGCGTTTCTACGCTTTTCTTTTATTTGATATGTTAATTACTTGAATAGAAAGTTACGTAAAAAAATTAATATCCGTAGAGATATTCAATTTGTTTAGATCGCTTACTGTTTTTCTTTATCTTTTTATTAATTAAGCATTGTTGATACATTGGCATCATGAGTTGACAAATTTTTGTCAAAAAAAGCCTACTGTTTACAAGCATGGCAAACGAAATAAAGCTTAAAGCTGAATAATATTCGCAAAAATAATTTGTCCGCCATATTTGTTAGAGCTTTCGTTAATATCTGAAGGCCCTAGCTTTAAAAAGGGCGGGTCACTGTTCAGTATAATGAATTGTCAACGGTTTCATGTAAGTATGCTATAAAGTACTCGGTAGCGACAAAATATAGCTGTGTACTTCTTCCAATGCAGAAAGAAAAATACTATATACACCTATAACATTTGCACTGATCAGTTCAGTATACAAACCATGCGCGAATCTAAAGGGGGGGGGGGGGGTGGAATTTGGAGAGAAATCCAATTACAAATGTAATAAAAGTGACGTGGAAACTCCCCCCTCCTCGAAAACATAGACCTGTGTTAAGTTGGTATGAAAAGTAGTAGGTATAAAGGTTTGAAGTCAAAAGTCCCCCCTCCCCGAAATAGAATTTGCACGCTTGGGAAAGTTTAAGTTTCTTTTCTTTCTTTTTTTTTTTTTTTGCTCGTAAAAAAATTTCTGAGTTGGATTTATTTTTGACTTGGATGGACCCCTTTGGAAAAAATTCCTGGATCCGTGCTTGCGAATAATCACAAATATACGTAATTGCAATGAAATGTTAATATGGGTAATGCAAGATAACCATTACGAACACGGGTCGGGTCGCCATTCAACGCCATACCCGTGACAATAAAGCAGTCAGGTGTAATGTAACAAATGCGAAGAGTATACTTTGGTTTTGATGTATTGTAGATAATGATATCAATCAAAGTACTCAGAAGTACAGAGAGCCGGGCTCATTTACAGAATGGATTTCTTACATGAATCACGTTTATATTCTGATGAAAAAATTATTTTAAAACTATCAATATAAATGATAAGACACTGACAGTGAGTTTTTCAATCCTAATACCACGGTCCGATTTTGTCATAATCAGAATTAATCTGGTACCGCAGCTGAATGTAAACAAACAGGCCAGTCTGGGTCCCCCTCCTGCTTTACCTCGTATGTGTAGAGAACTACGGTAACACTGATTATCAAAAATCCTTACGCTAATGAACTATGTTCTTTGACTTATGAAGTTTTCAAAGTCATTACTACTAATGTTTATTTTATATAGATAAAACTTCGTTTTATTTTTGTTGCTTTATTTAGCGTTTGTATTATCTCAAAAGCGGTTGAGAGTAAGAACTATATTTTTGCAAGTAACTTTAAAATGGCGACTATTGGGTTAACATCCTGCCTTGAACAGGATCACATAAGCCGGCAATTGCTCTTTGAGCAATAAGCCCGGCTAAAAATGGCTTATGCCTAAATACTAATCAAGTTTAGGTTTAAGACGACGACGATTTTCGGGGAGTTAATACATCTAACATTTTATTTTTTTTTCCCAATAATACTAATATTTTTTCATTTTTTTAAATCCAGTGAATCATTTTATGTTTGGTGGGGGTTAGGCCCTTTCTTTTCTTCTCTCTCTTCTCTCTCTTTATTTATATACATGCATTATATATACTTGCATGTCTGATATTTTCTTTCAGTGGTACTACAAACTAGCGTCACCTGTATAAATCAGGTAATTGCAGATTGTATTATAAGACCACCAATTCCAAAATATACCAGCGTTAAAAATATCGCAATGTTCAAGATCAGGACCCTCAAGCAAATGGGATGTGGTAAGATTCATGTGTAAAATAACACGGTTTTATAATATTAAATATTTTAGGGGTGAAACAAACAATTGCGCGGATCTCGAGAGGAGTCGGAGATGGTTCTTCCTCTCCAAGACTGGTTTGAAATGTATATATAGCCAATAAAGTATATGGGGGGGATTTATTTTAAGAATTAACTGGGCTCCATGTTCTTATGGATAAAAAACATAAAGTTAGTGCATTTCTTGGTTTATCTATAATTTAGACCAAACACTGATATTAAGTGTTGGTATACACATACACCCTCTCTATATCTGAAAAATCCTGGATCCGCGCATTAGTTTATATTGACAATTAGTTGTTTCCATTGCTATTTAGTTTTATTTGTTACGGATTATCCTTATGTTGTAGTGGAATATAAACCCTCAATAAGCGGAGGCGGACGAGTTAAGACCAGTCTTTTGCTATCAGCTGTAGCCTTTATGTTTGCCTTGACACTGTGTTAAAAATCCTCATGTTGGAAGCACAAATAAAAATACGATGTAAATATTTATTTTTTCTTTCTTTCAAGAATGCGTTTTGGCAGGTGTTATAGTGTTATTATATATTTGTGCAGTAAAGAGAGAGTCGAAACGTCGTAGGTTTGAATCTCATTGCAGGAATAGACCGGTCCTCCGAAAAGCTATAACACATAAAACAATACAAATTTTTCAAAACCTCTTTAACATCAGAGAAAAGGGAAAATCAAAATTCCCTTTTTTTCACCCAAGGTTTACAATCTGAAGTCATTTTGGTCTTAAAATCCTTATTTGTGTCTCAACAAGTTCCCTTTTTGAAGATTTTTTTAAAGTATTTGAGGAACGTTCCTCTTTCTACACTTCAGATGCATTTGTTATGACCAGACTTTTGAGGAACGTTCCTCTCTCTGAACTTCAGATGCATTTGTTATGACCAGAGATTTGAGGAACGTTCCTCTCTCTGAACTTCTGGTGCATTTGTTATGACCAGACTTTTGAGGAACGTTCCTCTCTCGAACTTCAGATGCATTTGTTTTGACAAGACATTTGAGGAACGTTCCTCTCCCTGAACTTCTGGTGCATTTGGTATGACCAGAGATTTGAGGAACGTTCCTCTCTCTGAGCTTCAGATGCATTTGTTATGACCAGACATTTGAGGAACGTTCCTCTCTCTGAACTTCTGATGCATTTGTTATGACCAGACATTTGAGGAACATTCCCCTCTCTAAACTAAGATGCATTTATTATCACCAGACATTTGAGTAACGTTCCTCTCTTACAGATGTGCACATACAGTGTGTATTTTTAAATACCTTATGAATGAACACATCAGGCATTTGAGGAACATTCCTCTCTCAAATTTACTTATTACCGTAGGCATCTCATGAATTTTCAAATATTAGGCATTAAAGGAACGGTCCTCTTCCAATTTCAAATATTGATACTATATACACCATGTACACTGGAGGAACGTTCCTCTTCAAACTATTGACACTGGATTTACTAGTCTAAACACAACATATTTGAGGAACGTTCCTCATTCAATTTCAAATATTGATACTTTATACACTGGAGGAACGTTCCTCTTTCAACTTGACACTGTATTTACAAGTTTTAACACACAATATCACAAACGTTCATCAGTCAATTTCAATTGATAATACATACTACATGTATATAAACAGTACATTTGAGGACCGTTCCTCTACCAATTCCTATCAAAACACTACAACCATGAATCTTAATACACTGAACGTTCCTTTCAAAATCCCCATTTCAAAATTTGACACTGGTTACTGGAGGAACATTCCTCTTCCAACTGTTGACAATGGATTCATGTACGGCTTTAAAATCAGTACACCTACTCCTTTTCTCTAATAAATCACAAACAA
Source organism: Saccostrea cuccullata (assembly GCF_032062105.1). Classification (NCBI taxonomy): domain Eukaryota; kingdom Metazoa; phylum Mollusca; class Bivalvia; order Ostreida; family Ostreidae; genus Saccostrea; species Saccostrea cuccullata. Next base: position 22,169 of record NW_026929446.1, on the reverse strand, counting down.
TTTATATAATTTGGATACAAGCAATCACATTCTCTTAATCTTTGTTTTGATGGAGTTGTGACGTCATCGATCAACGTTTGAAACCCTCTAACAAAAATCAATAATTTTACACTATGATGAAAGATTAGAATGCTTTTATAATGATTATTACCATTTCTATAATTATTTTTTTTAGTTTTCTATTTATTATTAATAGCTGAAATCATTCTTGAAATACATGTAGATATACTAGTCAAAAGTGTAAAGAGTTATTTCTTTGTACAAGTATGTATGATACGAAAAAATAAAAATATGGCAGTTCTCTAAATTTTTATAAAGTTTTATTATACAATTAAATACATTGACCAAAATTGAATTTTTAAAGATATAAATCAGCAATTTTAAATATTCTGAATTTATTTTTTTTTCAAAGAATATTATTAAAAACTTATATTGAATCCTCTTACAAAATATTTCATATATATACTTCTCAACACGGTTTTAAAGTGTAGTAGAGTATACACGAGTGTGATAGAGCATATTGCAATAGCAAAAGCAATTGCGTCTACACCCAGTTCGTATGCATGTTCATAGTGGGAGAGAGCAGTGGATAGGCAAATATATAACTTTATACATGAATCAGAGTATAATTGGATTTGAAGAAAGCTGTACACCCAGGTACTCCCTAACGTAAAAGAGTAGATAATCCTGTTGATTTCATAAAGTCAAATTTCAAGGTTGAGACTATTCTGACACAAAAAAATAATGTCTGCTTAAAATTTTGGGAACCCTTTGCTTTACAGACATCAAACTTAGTATACTAGTACTCCCAAAGGAATAATGACCCCTACTGATTTTGGGTTACAAGGTGAAAGCACAAGGCTCAAACTGATCTAGAAATAGAAAAGTATTGTTTACTCAATATTTCATTAACTTGAGATTCTAATGTTTGAAAAATAATTTAATGCACTAGATCTATAGTCCTCCTAAGAAATATATGACCACTTTTGATATGGGGGTCATAACTCGATCACAAGATCAAGTACGTGTCATTCTTGACAATTAATATTTTAGGTAATCATTTTTCAGTCAATTTTGTGAAAAGCCTCTTATTATTACAGACATTAAACTCGTTGGTACCACTCCTTTAGGAGTATACATGATCACATTTTATTTTGAGGTCATTAGGTCACTTCTCTGGATATAGGAATGTATATCTGCTGAATAAAGAGTAAATGTTTATTTTTATTTTAAATGAGAAAAAAGGGCAACTGTTTGAATCGTGCAAGAGACATAAATCTACAACAAGGAATTGATCAAAAAAGTTATACCATTCCCCTGGTCCCCTGCATTTACCATTATGATATAAAACTGTTGTATAAAGCAATGCTTTCTTACACTAAAATAAACAATTTTCTTTAACAATTGAAATTTTATGATATTTATTAGATGAAAAAATCATTCAGGAAAAGTATTCTTACCCTTAGCTTTTTTAGTATAGTTCATCCAAGATTAATTTATGAAAAGTCAGTGCATTGACCAGTAAATTCTCTATAAGTTGAACATCCATTGACATTTGAAAATCATGCATGTGTTTCTACTTACTTCATCACGCAGTTTTTTGACCAAAACTAATTTTATAACTTTATCACAGTATAACACAGTATAACACGCAGATATATCAATGTCTAATTTCTCCAATTTCGAATTCCCCTTCAAACAACAGTTGCATTTAAATGATAGCTGTTCACATGTGCAACTGCGACCCTTCCATACATATTTGAATGGAAACATGTGGTGCCACTAACTGAAGAAATGTCAATCAAAACACTGCACACTGATAATCTTGGGTGTGTTATCAGTCTTGGACACATCCATCTCTCAACCCTACCAAAATGTTCACGATTTCAATTCAGAAGATGCTCATCACATCGAAAGATTGTTGAATAAAACAGGATGTTGTAGTTCTTCACAGTTAAGGATTTATCAAGGTATAAATGCAAATAATATCAATTTATGAAAATTCTTTGTATGCTTTGTTTGCATAAAAATTAAAATGAAATATTTTATCAATAACTTAGTCAGAGTTGATCAATCCTGCTGAAATATAAGCTGTCAGACACTTCCAAATACCAGTAAATTAAAATGAGAAATTTACTTTAATTTTAGACAAAATGATATGCCCTGGATTTCAATGTAAAAGAAAACGAATACCCTCATGACACCACTTGCAGCAACATTTCAGAGAAATGATTAAAGTGTCCTAAACAAATCAAGTAAGTACCGTAGTCATAATTTTCATTATTAGTTGGGAAAATTAGAAATTCTATGAATTCCTATATAATATATGTTTTCAAATGCTGTACATGGCAGGAAATAGATTAATTATATTGAATACAAGTAAAACATGTTTAAAAAGCAGTGCCAGGGATCGACGGATGATTTTGCATTATTATGAGCGAAATTCGTTATGAAGATAAAAATACATAATTAAGTCACAGGGAATAAAAGCACTTCGCTGTAACTCAATTCAACATAAGTGTGTTGGCAAAAATCATGTTTTACTGTATTTTGTTAATTTTTTTTTATTATTCATCATTTACTTATCTCAATTTATTTATTTATTTTTTTGGGGGTGGGAGTGGGAGATGGGTGGGTGGGGTCCATGCCCATACTAATTTTTTTGGCTTCCTAACACAGGAAACTTTGATTGAGAATTTGCTCCTTAAAAAATTAAACCCCTCCCCCCACTTGCCACTGAACTTATCCTATATACTTTCTAAAAATATGCAAAATATACATATTTATGTAGTGTTTTTAATTTGTATTACCGGGTATATTTTTAATTTGTAAACTGGCATGATTTAACATGTCCATGTATTAACTATACATTATTGATAAGAGACGTACACTCTATTTTGAATTAAAGTTTTGGACAGACCTGGTATATTTTATATGCCAAGTCAGTGTCTTATTTGCTTTTTTTTTTTTAAATATTAATTGATTTGATAAAGAGAACAATAGCTGTGTTTCACCTAGTTCAATCCAAAAATCATCCGTGCTTGACTAGATGCTCAGCACTGTTAATTCTGATGGTTTTAGAGCAGAGCAGAACACATTCAACGAGGCTCAAAGGAATAATCTAGTGTGTCAAAGAATTAATGTGTTTAGATGAAACAGAGCCGTATAGTTTGTTTATGTATGGCCAATGCTGAAATCTTAAACTCTGAGACAATTATCGCTTCGTCGGCTTCACTAAGTGGTCACTGGTCAAATGTTTATTCTTTCCCAAGATATTGTTAGCTCTTTTACTTGTGTGTATGAACAGGAGTACTTAATATATTAAAATCATGTGTTTTTCTTTGCTAGCAATATAGTGACCTTGTCTGATATCATACGCTGATAAAAAAACATGTTAAAATTTTACTATAAATTGGTTATCTTGAAATATTATGGGGAAAAAAAGACACAAATTCAATAAATTATTTTACTCAATATTGTATCCTTTTAAACTATATGCTGCGGTTAGAATAATAAGGATAAAATTTAAAAAAAAAACTAATTATAAAAGATTTAAACACTTTTTTGAAACAATTTACCGGGAATTTTTTTTTCTATTTTTATAAAAATTCTAGGCATATTTTGTTGTGTTGTCAACTGCAAGGATTATGATCAAAGCTTAAGTACACGAGTACAATTTAAAGAAACATATATAACAAAACCTTTATCTTAAAGGGTTTTTTTGTCATTCTATATATTAATCTTTTCTAAAAAAAAAAAAAAAAAAGAAATAAATAATTTAATACAAACTCACATTTTATGTATTGCATTAATTGTTTTAACAGATTTTTAATATTAATCAAAGTGGAATGCAGTCCAAAATAGAGTGAATATGAAGTTTCTTTTAGTTGTCAATCATCACTATCCCACTGAAAAATATATTTTATTCTAAAAAAAAAAATCCAAAGGTGGCATCTTGTTTATATTCCACCATACACCTATTGTTAAGGATTAGTTTAATACTTTAACAATAACTTAAGTATATGTATTATTTAATTATAAATAAGTATTTATAATTCAGATCTTAAAAAATTGTATATTAGTTAAACATTTTATATGTATGGTCGATCGGCAGATCATGTCTTGTGTACTCAGTGTCCGGTCCCTGATAAAAGAAAAATAGTATTACAAAAAATACGAGTAACGGTTTCACTAGTTGATACTTTTTATGCATATAGCCGTAATTTTGTTATTATTTATTTATTAGTTTAAAGCAGAGAAAAAATGCACTATTCAGTTTCATAAGAATAAAGGTTCATTTTTATAACACATGCCTGATATGTACACCAATGAAATTCTTATTCTTAGAAACTCAGTGTTCCAGTGTTGGTGAATGTAATTTCAAAGAGTTGAAGAAAATCTTCTTAAATTATTTCTACATAATGAAAGCAGATAAGACCGGGGTTATATAAATTGACCTCAAGTTTTACAGATAACATAGACTTTTGACCTTGCTGCAGCTGGCTAAATTATTAAATCCCAAATGACCCACACTGCAATCCAAGATATAGGAAATCTGTGAAATTCAGAGTGCATGTTTCTGAAATTAACATTTAAATCAAAGATAGTTTCATTATCAAAGTATCTAACTTTGAAAAGCGGGAAGGAAGATGAGCAATTGCCAATCAATAAAAATAAAAAAAAATGTAGAACTGTATTACTCAGTACAACATTTCTTTTAATACACGTGCTAATAATTTAATAAAATATTCTAAATAAATAAAACATTTTTAAGGGCTTTTTTTGGAAATATCGATTCTTATTCCTGCTTCCTTAAGATCTGACAATTAAGTGCAGGAGATGTTGTTTTCACATTATTATTATTATTATTTTTTTTTTTTTTACAAAATAATTCTGTGGAATGTTTCTTTGCATTTAATATGTACAAACCAGATTTCAGCATGAGATTTGCTATTCCCGAACCAGAATAATTAGTAAAGTTTTACAGTGTATATAAATTTCATTACATTTTTTGTTTTTTAAATATATTGAAACAGTTAACTATCCAAATTTTAAGGAGTAAAATTTAAAACTCTAACAAGATCTTAATTCTCTCACTGTTTGAGTTCTGTTCTACAATGTAAATTGCTTCAATCTTCTGACTGCAGAGACATGTTTATCTATAACACGATCAAGTCATCATAGCATCAGCACTGATCTTTACTGTCCATGAAGTCACAGGGGACAGATAGTTGCCAGAGCTGATCGCCTATAGCTAGTGTTCCATGAGCATATATGATTGGCAGTGATTAATAACAATTACAATGTGAGCTGGGGCCAGGAAGACATCAAGGTCTCAAAGTCTTTATCTTTAAAGTAGAGAATGATGCAGGAATTAGGGTTACTAGACAAATCCCTATTATAGAATCAATTCTTCAGTTTTAAGAAATACACAATAGTACTACAATATAATACAAATTGAGATTCAGAATGAAAATAGGTTCGTGTAAATTAAAGAATACATTAATAAAACCCATGAAATATTATATGACACCTGCATGCACTATGGAAAAAAAGAAATAAATTAAAAAAAATTGATGACTTATATTATCATACATGTATATAAAATGTTCATTGGAGGAGTATGGGGCTTAAGACCTATATATTATTATAATTTACATTTCCAATTGTCACTTAGTTTTTAAATTAGTGTTACATGCAAGATATAAAGGAGAATGATTTTTCTCAGACATAATTTGCAAATCAGAGTTATTACTGTAAACGTGTAACATTTGGCGGTGTATTCTTTTTAGCTTTTTGGCGGAAAGAAACATCCGCTAATTTAAGTACAACACTAAATGACTTAAACATAAAACATTAAAATGCGCTAAATCATACCTACGCTAACTTATTAAAATATCAACTTCCGCCAAATATAGTACACTCTAAATATAAAACATTTACAGTATTTCATTAAAATAGTATGAGAAAGATAGAAAGTGTCAATTTTGCAATATTCTTAATACAGTATGGAAATGCTTTCATAATTCATGGGCAATTTAAAGTTCAAAATTTTAATTTAAGTTTTGCAATTTTTTTATATCGATTTTTCCAGTCTATTTAATTTTTAGATGAGACATCAAAACTTGTTATTATGTACACATTGTTTCGATTATTCTAACTTTGCCTGAATCACATCTTTGATAATACGACATGCCGCTGTACTGAATGTGAGATTTTTCCTACAGAAGATGACACCCAAGAAACTTGTTGAGGCTGTTTTACTGTGACTGATGAAAAAATGCTATGAACCTTTGGAGACCAAGAAATTGGAATTGTCTCTATTATGAGGGAAAGATGTAAACGAGAAAGAAACATGGTTGACCTTCATCACAACTTTGGTTTAATTTCGTGGTAGAAAGGAAAAATACTGTGGGTATTAACCTGTTAACCAAGACATTGTAATATGTGATCACACTGCCATTCAGTGAAAAAGCCCTTTGAGTTGATACATGAACACTGCACATTGCATATGCTTGTTCCGATCGAAGTGAAAAATTTGTTTGTTCCTGTACCTAGTTTATATTATGCTTTAAGAAAGCCTTAATTCAAAAAGTACTTTATAAAATGACAAAATGATTTTTCATATATATTTTGTAGAGTGTGTACAGATAAAAAATGTTTCTATGAATATGTACTGCATTTCATATAAAAGAGAGAAATGTTTCCCAAATTCTTCATGTACGATAAAAACTAATATAATATCAAAAAACACATGATAATGTTAGAGAGGAACGTTCCTTTAAAGTTATTTTTAAGTGGGCTTTGCAATGTATCAACAGATATTCATTACAAGACAGAGGAACGTTCCTCAAATGCACGGGTTGCAAGCTTCATGAGGTATAAGTAATCAACAGAAATACAACCATTTGTGAGAGGAACGTTCCTCAAATGCCTGATTTAATATGAATAAGGTATCAACATATACAAATCTGAGAGAGGAACGTTTCTCATACATGTAAGTATCCTGTGTGAACAATGTTAAATTTTAGTGAGGAACGTTCCTGAAATGCCTAATGTTTGACAATTCATGAGACAACCATTTGTGAGAGGAACGTTCCTCAAATGCCTGATATTTGACAATCCTTGAGATGCCTACAGTAATAATTAAATTTGAGCGAGGAACGTTCCTCAAATGTCTGATGTTTGACCATTCATGAGATGTCTTCAGAACAAGTGAATTTGAGAGAGGAACGTTCCTCAAATGTCTCATGTGTTAAGATTCTTAAAGTATTTAAAAATACACGCTGTATGTGCACATGTAAGAGAGGAACATTACTCAAATGTCTGGTGATAATAACTTCATCTTAGTTTAGAGAGAGGAACGTTCCTCAAATGTCTGGTTATAACAAATGCATCTGAAGTTCAGAGAGAGGAACGTTCCTCAAATCTCTGGTCATTCTAAATGAATCTGAAGTTCAGAGAGATAGAGTGAGAGGAACGTTCCTCAAATGTTTGGAGATAACAAAGACCAGAAGAGTAGAATGAAACGTTCCTCAAATGTTTGGTGATAACAAATGCACCAGAAGTGTATAAAGAGGAACGTTCCTCAAATCTCTGGAAATAACAATATGCATTTTAAGACTGAAGTGTATAAAAAAAGGAATTTTGTTTTCCCTTTTTGTTTTGGAATATGTACTAAAATATAAGAAAAATCTTTTAAGAAAAAAGGAACTTGTGGAGACACATATAAGGATTTTTTGACCAAAATGACTTCATGAATTTAAAAATAAGTGTTGATAGTGTAAAGAATACAATCATTTTTTTTAAATTCGACAGTAAGTTGTGTGCACTATGCAAAAGTTTGTACTTTTCTAATGTACAAAACAAAATGTTATCGATATAAACGTAAGGACATTTATATAAGTTTATTAGATGCAGGGGGTTTTCTTTCCTTTTCATGTTGTGTTTAACGAGACATTTCATTTCTTTTCATATGTTCAGATTTTAGAAATATTAAAACGAGTTACGTCCTAAATTGCTCGAAGTTGGCATCTATTTAATTGATGATAATTTTAAATTATGCTAATATACATTTTCATATGTAAATATTATCAGGTTTTATTACTAATATTAAACATAATTTGAAAAAGCAATAAAAAAAAATTCCTAAAATACAGTTTTATATCTCTTTATAATCAATGAAGTACACTTTTGCACCGTGTATATAAAGAAGAAAATGGTATAAATATTGCTCTTAGCATCGTTACACAGGTTCCGAATGCTACATTTCGTATGCGGTTATTAAGGTATGTGGATATTTTTTTTTTTGTTCTTTATTCTTATTCAATGAAAAAAGGGACTACTTTGTGTCTCTTTTGTTTCTTAAAATTAATAGGGAATACTGATGTTTCTTTGTTAAAGCCAATATTGACTATATAAGTATCACATGCAGGTGATAGCTAAAAAGATAACCTAACAGTGTAAAAGCTTACATATACTGTAGAAGTACCTTTTTCCGCGTGGTATTAATTTACGCTTTGTCCAAGCGGACTTAATGAAAATGTATAAGGCATATAGTGACAGTATAGAAAATCCGCGTAATTTTCTGCCTGCGGATTAAACAGAAATTAAGATTCCGCGGAATTATGACCCCGTGGAAAAAAGTACGTCTACAGTATGTAAACATCAAACTTTTAAATACATGTTACAGACACTGTTATTTCTCATATCTATGTTTAATTTGATAAATCCGGACGATATCTCAATATCCATTTGAAGTTCTCAACAATTGTTTTATTTTATTTTCATCTTATGAAGTTAAAAGTTTTTAAATGAATTCTATACTGTTAAAACTATTTAACTTGTAAAGGAGTACAATAACCAATCAGAATTCGAACAGTTCGGAAAATCTAGTTTTCGAAGACTTCATAAATAAGTCAGTGATGAACTCCACAATTCCGAATTTCTGATTATATAAAATTTTCAAATTAGAAAGAGTAAAGTGATTAAAATGTAAAGAAAATATTTAGTTGAAGACTATTCTAATAATTTAAAGAATACATGTGTTTGGCATTGCAAATGCAAGCTAATAAAAAGTAAAGAGATACAAAATGGCATGTGAGGATTTGCACTGACTTTAATTTAATTGTACACAAGTAGGAATCGTTTGAAAGTCAAATTTAAGTCGAAAGTAAATTTAAATTTTATTATTTCTCCAATAGGCATGTGTTCAAACCATTTCCTGTACATATCAGTATTAAAAGAGATATAAAACTTTAAGATACGATTGCTTTATTTTTAAAATTCATCTTATCCGGAGAAAAAAAAAGATCTTTTTAGTCCGTTGAAAGTTGTCGTTTTCGATCATGTCTACATCGTCGCTTTACATTTACATTTTCTACAGAACGACCGGGAAAGCTTGATCAAAATTCGAGTTTAAGTAATCTTTGATAGAGGGCATTCACGTCAAGGATTACACAATCTTCCAAAGGGAGATAATCAAGAAAAAAATGAACATTCTTAGGATCATCTAAAAATCATATTCTCAAGAAAATTTGGGGAAGTTTGATGAAACAATATGAGAGTAAGATTTTAAATGGAAATTTATGGGGAAAATGTGATAGTCATCATTTGAAGGCATTCCAGGCAGTTTTCATCAAAAATTGTTAAAATGTTGACTCCAATTAAAGGGATGGGCCAAAATTAAATATACATGTAATTATCAAAGTTTAACTCAAGAATTCATTGTATAAACTGGAAAAAAGATCTTCCTTAGAATTGCAAATCCACAATTTATCCTCGCTACGGTAGATCAAACATTTTTAAGAACAGTGTGAATACATGTTTCTCTTTCGCCTACAGCCATACTTTTTTTTAAAAATGCTTACTTAAAGTGTTTTTCTAGGCAACGATTTTTAGGTGAGCAATATTGCCCATTGACCCTTGTTTACAATTTCAAATTCAATATCTTTTTCCTAGACAATGGAGAAAATCATGGACAAGCTTTCAACCACAATATTTATAATTTGTGTGGCTTTTGTCATCACCCAAAAGGGTACGTAGGCAAAATGATTTTCTCATCTGAAATCACTGTTTAAATAGTTCTCACTATTTAATTTATCATTACATATGAATCATTTTATATGTAATATTTATGTATGAAATAGTCAAACTGATCACTAGTTGATATATATTTCATGTGATATATTTTTTTTTTATTTAGGTTGTAATGGGCAGCAGGTCTGTTCTGGTCAAAGTTTAACAAGTTGTGGTGAAATCTATCGCATGACTAGAGTAGGATTTGCCCAGACAATACAAGTTTGCAGGTTTTCTTATCTTACCGTTTTTTTTTCGCTCATGAATTTGTTCTCGTTTCTAGCAAACTGGACAAATATCTCCCCAATTCTGCTACAGTGTGTCCGTCGTCTGTCTTTTACCTTCATGGTTTTTTTTCTTTAACGTCCTTCTCTGCCCTCGTATGTTGAGGCCCCCACCTGCCAGAGAGCTGCAAATTTTAACGAATGCTCAGCACTCAGAGGGCGCGCTTGATTTGTCTACACCTTACACCCGGTGTACACTTTTTCATAATCAAGTGCAAAAGTGAACACTTTTGGTGTACACCTTCTACACCCTGTGCAGGGCATGTGTAGGTAATTACACCGAAAATTCAATATGGCTGACAAATGACAGAACGGTAAAACTGCAGAATTTCTTTTTCTGTATTTGAGTTTACTGTCAAGTATTTGATAGGTTTATTGTGATGAATTGTTTTTAGTAATATAGTGGACCATGTTTTGTGCATTTCATGGAACATGAAGAACTTCATAATTTGTAAAATAAGAAATTAAGCAAATTTTGCAAGTTCTAGATATATTGGACTGTGGTGGATATTTAGTTATAGGGGAAATTATGGGCAGCTAGGAAAATGTTTAATAAAAAATTCTTTGCATTTTGTAAAATGTTTTGTTTTTAAAGGAATTTTAACAGAATGTTAACAATCGCAACAAATATTTTATTTAAAAAATCGTCTGCAAATAGGCCCCCTCAGTTTGTTGAAATTTTGACGTCCATGTTGAATTTGCCACATTACACCTAATTTCACTTGATTATGAAGTGTAAATCGTATACACCGGGTGAAGTAAGGTGCAGACAAATCAAGCGCGGCTAGAGTAACTGATTTTCGTGCCAGCACCGTCTGCGACACGGTACGGTACCTCGGTTTATACAGACTCATCCGAAGAACAGGTCTCCACCTACTCAACTGGGATTCAAATGTAAGCAACAACTCGTTATTTTGAGATTTAGTGCAAACATTCTTACTATTGTGTCTCCATATTAGCGAAAATTCTAGAGACGTTAAACAACATACAAACAAGCAATCTTACCACTGCGCTGATCGAACAGGCTACTTTATATGAGAAACCAAAAGCCTAGTCGTTTTTTATCCTATGAGCGGTGTTTCTATAGAAATTTTTAATTGTCTGTAAAATTCTCTATAAAGTTTTTCTTTGATTGCATGAAATATATGAAGATAAGGAACAGTATTCAAGCTCATAAGTCCAAATCCATTAAACAATACACTTTTGGAGGAAAGGAAACACAGAACATAAGAGGTGGCTACAGGTGCCATGGGGATGGAGAAGTGAGCATTCCCTGCCGACCGGTCACACCCGCCTTGTGCTCCCTGTCATGATCGGGTTATAAAGAGAAAACAAAATGACATTTTAGTCGTGTGAAAACTATAATCATTCAAACAGTTGTTTTAAAATCGCTGATCAGCATATGACTTTGAATAAAATGTATTTGCTGACAAGATCTTTGTATGCACCATACAACGTACGGAATAATGAGTACGAAAAGAGACACTTGATATTCTTTTATGATGAACTTGTTTGTCAGTATCTGCAAATCTTATTAAATTGAAAAAAAGTAACAAATAACATTATTCTGTTTATTCCTCTTGTATATTTTTAAGACCAAGGACTTTTTCACTTTATTTTAGAGGATATATTAATAACTAGTTCGACTCCGTAATGTGAATTCCCGAGACTCAAAAACCAGGATTTTTAAAGTCCTTTATTTAAATAATGACCAGAATAGACAGAAAGAAAATCACATCAGCAAAACTTATTTCCGATTGAGATAACTTTGGATGGTATACATGTACATGTAGCTAAACCCAGGCAGATATCTGACACACAAATTGATTTTCCAATTAAATAACATTCTAACAATACAATAGAGTAGCGAAAGGTTGATTGCAGGAAATAAAAAAAAAGAAAAATTCGCCGTCAAATTGAAAAAAAAAAAAAATATTAGAACATGTGCTAAATCCAATCAATCATGTTGCCGTTAATATATGTTTGAATTTTAAATGCCCCTGCGACCTCCTTATCTTTTTTATCTGATGAAAGAAATTATGAAAAAAGGAAATTATGTTTTATGAGCTTATTGTTTAGGTCAGTATTTTTCTATTTCCAATGCCTGTCAATAAAGGCATTCAATTGTTTTAATTCGCACTTTTCCATTACATAAACATATGAAACAATTGCATCATGAGCTAATTCTGTCAAAATTAAAGCTTACTGTATACAAGCATAGCACACTAATTGTTTATTTTTTCCTTGGTTAGGCAAGCAGGTAAAACATCCGACATATTAAAATGAAAAACTTCCAATATTTGATAATTATTTCAATGCAGGCTTATATCTATTTTTTTTTTTTTTATTTCAAACTGATTGAAATATTTTTTTCGGGGGGTGGGGGTGGAGATTCTCTCCCTCTTTCTCTCTCTAACCCTCTATTTATATATAAAACGTATATACTCATATGTCTGATATTTCCTTTCAGCGGTACCACGACTAGCGTCTCCTGTATAAATAAAGTCTTTACAGATTGTACTACAAAACCAAACACCCCAGAATATAGGAGGATTAAAAATCTGGCATCGTATAAGATCAGGACGTTTAAACAACTGGGATGTAGTAAGATATATATTGATTTAACAAGATTCTATTTAAGATAGTTGTATCCGTCGCTTAGGCCATGCAAAATTAATTCCTTGGTTATCAGGCCTTTTTTTCAAGAAATATGATGAGGGAGGAAGGTATTTTTTTTTTTTACTTTTTTATTGCCCCCAAAACATGATGAGGCAGCTTTTTACATTGTACAAAACCTCAAAAAATGATGAGGGAGGTGATTTGTTGTTTTTATTTTATTGATTTAGCAATAAAAAGGGTCAATGAGGCGCCCTTGGAAGAGATGAGGGAGGGCCTGAGAACCAAGAAATTAATTTTTTTTTGCCTTAGAGAATTAAATTAAAAAACAATTTTTGTGGTTATAAAAATTTATGATCTGAATATTTAACAAAAATATCAAAACAATGATATGTTATTTTTTCCAGCCGATGCCTTTAAATTTGCATTCTACTTTAAGATTACTATTTTTATAAACATAACTTTTGATTAACTGATTTTTGATAAAACGACTCTTTTGATATCAACAGCTAGCACCCACCTTATTTATTCCTTAATTTCACAAGTACAAACTCTTTTGAAAATTGGGTATATGTTTTTCATAACAAATACTTTAATGATTCATACTCTTTTGATTATCAGCTGTAGCCAGAATATGTTTGTTTGATACTAGATGTCAAAACCAGTGAAATAAAATTAGTTTGTATCCTTAATACATTTTCCTTGATACTGTTAAATATAACTGCTATTGCTCCTCAACAAAATTTAAATTCGATGTAAATTTACAATTTTGTTTCTCAAAAGAAAGACAATTTGTTTTTAAGTCCATAAGAGAGAGCCAAAACGTTTCACCTCACATGCCATACACCTGAACATCCCAGCATATTTCTGTGGACAGTTGGTAAGAAACCTAATACATGTACATAGTAAGAAATAGTATTGATCCACAATCATGTGTCCTATATTCATGTATCTTCAGTAAAATTACTCAAACATGTATTTTCTCTCTTCACAGTTACAAAGAAGCCTGCCAAGAAGGACCCCAATCCCTATTCCTCCATCAAACTCCTGGCAGAGATAAGGATTCCCACTTCCTACAGCAGCATCCCAGTACAAGACCACCCCCAGCTTGACTAACAGTCAACTGCTTCAAAGGAAGTGTATCATCAGGCAGAACTAGTCCTCTCTGAATAGCAGTTAATTTACATGTACTCTGCATAGTGTCACAAATGTACTTGTATCACCCTAGTTCACTGTTCCTGTATCTAATTCTGGCAATTTTTTTTTTATCACAGACAAATTGAGACAATCACATCTAATTACAAAACAGCAGTTCTTACTCCTAATTACATGAATAGGCCACCTACAAATGGAAAGAAAATTAATATTAGGATTGACAAAATCATTTAATATTAAAGATAATTACATGAATAAGTAGCTGCATATTCTAATAAAGTTATAATCTTTTAATATTTGTAGACAGTTAAGGTAGAAAATTCTTGTACACTGTATATCAAATTATTTTGTCAGTGGATATTTTTAATTCATACCCGTAACTTCAATTGTTGCACCAGTTATATAACTACTCTTGTCAGACGCTAAGAAGGCACAAGTATTTGCTATTTCTACAAAAGAAAGTCACAAAAATTAAAGGTGCAACTCATACAATAAATAATATCCACATTTATTTGCGTTATTGAAATTACAACACTGATTTTTCAACATACCGGGTACTTGTATCTTAACTTGCAACCCATCAAAATTTTGAAGTACATCTTCCAAAAGATATGAAACTTTCCCTGCTAATATGTTTACCTTAATTTTTTCCCCAAATTAGACAAAATATTGATCAAGCATCCATATAAACTACTGTAAAAAGCCCCAAAAGTCCAGTGGACTATATTTTTATACCTTCTGGGTTACCAAGGCGCCCAAGTGGAATCAACATTTTGGTCATTTGTATGAGATGTTCTGGGACAACATCAGTCATAGGGGTCTCGATAAACCCAGGTAAAACAGCATTCACTCTAATGTTAAACCTGTAAATGGAAAGCCAAAACATTCTAAATATATACTTCTTTTAGTGTTTACAAATAAGCACATAAATACCTTTCTCCAAAACTGTAAAGTTATTATTTGAAGATAATTCTTGGGAATGTCAAATACATGTACTATAAAAGAAATATATCTTTATCAGCTAGCTGATATATATCAGAAGTTTAGCAAATACTCATTGCTCATGTAAAAAACATGTGTTATTCGTTTTCTAGAGTTATAACTAAATGCTTACTTTCCCATTTCTTTGGCCATGGATTTTGTGAGGCCTATCACTCCAGCTTTTGAGGCAGCATAATTGGTTTGTCCTATATTTCCTGTCTAAATTAAGTTTAACATTATATTATCATAACTATGAGGGGGAGGGGGACAGTAGAGTAAAATGGCAAAATTGTATATTACGAAAAATCCGTTTTAATGAATTCCAGATAAATATATACTTAGGTCAAAAGGAACACATAACTACACATTTATGCATGAAATTCAAAGACAATAGTCATGATAAAAAGTCTATTTTTTTATCAATATCAAGACCAAGGGTACATGATGATAATAATCAGGTCACCAAAAGAATATGTGTTTAAGAATTTACCAATAATATGCCATGTCAATAATTCATCTTTAATAATTTTGATATTGTGATAGGATGTCAAGAAAAATCATATCTTGATTTTTATTATACCTGATTTTTTCACCTCAGTCAAGTGCAGGGTGCTCTGTCATTAGTTCTGTATTTGTAAAGCAGTAATTCAATAAAATAAACCACCAAGATGTCAGTATCATTTGTTATGTAACTGCATTTCTATTTAAGTAATACTGTATGTGTACCGGTACTTTAAAAAGTGGGCTTCATATTTTAGCGGCTTTGGCGCAGACAACAATGCGCTAATTTATGAATACCACTATTAAAAAGTCATTTACATACTGTAGATCACTAAATTTTCGCGAAATCTTATTTTCGCGAGATAGTCATTGACTCTTGATTAGCGAGACAAAATTTTCACGAATTGTGGTTATTGCTCTATATAATCTTAAGGAATACTATTGTACGCGAGACTTTAGTTTTCGCGAGCAAACTGCCTCGCGTATTTACGCGAAAATAAAGTTCTCGCGAATAAAAAGTGATTTACAGTATACAATACACTGAACGGACATGTGTAGTGCTAATTCATGATTTACGCCAACAACTCCATACCCAGTAATTATGCTAAATTTTTAATATGCCAAATAATGAACACATACAGTATTCATGTAAGAGAGACAAGTCTGTGTCTCGATCTGCTTGGATTTAAACCCCTGGCCTCAAGCATGCCAGACATTTGCTCTATCAATCAAACTAAAGAGATTATCTAGTAGGGAATTGAGTACCATTATCATATTACACTATCCCACATTGTCCACTTTTAATTTTGAGGGGAAACACCTGGGGGTAAATTTCTGGAGGTAATTTGTTTCACCCACTAGAATACACCCAGGTCCTAATACATATGTATTGGAGCCACACATGAGGCAGATTTGTCTGCTGTTACAGTTATGACAAGTGGCTTAACTTTACCTTTCCCACAAGACTTGATATGTTGACAATGGAGCCAGGAACCTTGTCAGCCAACATTGCCTTTCCTACTGCCCTGTTTAACAACCAAGTTCCCTGCAAAATAAGACATATCTATACTTATTTGGGGTGGTGGTAATAAAAGATAAATGTAAAGTTTAAATTGAAAAATAAATTTAAATGACTTTTATCATATATTTGGTGATTTTTTGCAAGACAGACCAAGAACACTTTAATTTCAAGAAAAATAAATGTATGTACCTGTAGAATGAACTTTGTGTTAATCAATGCTTTTTGACTTACCTTGAGATTAACATCTATTACTTTGTCAAAGTCCTCCTCTGTGAGTTTCATCATTGTCCTGTCTCGAGTGATGCCAGCAGAGTTCACAGCTACATGTGGTGCTGATGAATACCTCTCCCTAATCTTACTTACTAGATCATTGACAGAGGCAGAGTCTGATACATCACATGGGTATTTCTGATGATCACCTAAATATAAAAGAACTTTTTGGCATGTTTATACTTAACATATACACGATTTTTCACACATATTCTTTCCTCAAAAATTTGACGCACAGGAAAATTTGATTTTACAATTTTATTTTCTATGTTGAATCTTTTATGATCGTTAATTTAAACTGCATCTTCTTTATTAGCTGATTAATCAAGAACCGAGAGCACTTTTTTGTCACAATAAATATACAGTTTTTTCAATGGGTGGCACTGCAGCTCTCCGGTCTATCAATTTATATTTTTAGCTCACCTGAGCCGAAGGCTCAAGTGAGCTTTTCTGATCAAATTTTGTCCGTTGTCTGTCGTTGTCGTCGTCGTTGTCGTTGTCGTTGTTGTCGTCGTCGTAAACTTTTCACATTTTCGACTTCTTCTCAAGAACCGCTGGGCTAATTTCAATCAAACTTGGCACAAAGTATCCTTGGGTGAAGGGGATTCAAGTTTGTTCAAATAAAGGGCTACGCCCTTTTCCAAGGGGAGATTTTAGCGGGCTTTCATCAAAACGCCAAAATTAAGCACCCCGCTAAAATCCGCTATACGGTAGTTGACCACGGTAGAATTTGAATTGAGAGTTGGGAGTTTAAGGTAGGCATTACTTGTTACCTTGACTTAGTAAATGGCCAATACTGTATATTCCTAAATATACGCGTGGAAAAAATTATCGGATAATTTGGCGCACCAATCGCGAAAAAAATACTCATTTTTATTTTTATGGTTGTGAAATCTGTCAAAGCTCTTGATCAAACGTCCGTTCGCGAATTATTCTTCTCGCGCTTTGAATTTGAAAATCCCATTCGCGATAAAAGGTACTCGCGAAAAATAAGGAATCTACAGTTGTTTAGTCGATACAATCACCTTGTCTGAAGTGCTTACTGACGTTTTTCTTACTAATTGTTAGTCCATAATTTATACACTAAATTGACAACGGATTTTTCCGTTTTTTCCCGGTCATGGCAAGGAGCACACGGTGTTTGTGACAGGTCGGCAGAGGTTGGTCACTCTTCCTTGGCGCCTGATCCCACCTCTGTTTTGAAGGACTGTGTTTGCTCTGCTCTTATTTTGTTTTGTTTTATGGATTTTTAATCTGAAATACTGTTCGTTATCTCCATATATGTTTCATTAATTATCATCAAGGATGTTATTTTAAAACAGCCTCCCTTTTTTGTGCGGACAACATATGTCTAGAAACATTAACCTTACCATTAAGGTCAGACGACACTTTCCTCAAAAATATATAAATTTTCCTCAGAATTCGTCATTGAAGTATAGATACTTGAACAAGTTTTCTTCTCAAAAAGTTAGGGTACCTTACCAGGCATTTTGCCAAGATACCATAGGGTCATATTTCTTATATAACCCTAATGGGTAATCTTCTAAATTGCCTATAACACTATTAACACAAATTTTGGTGTACCTATATTTAAAAACATTTTAAAAACAATGTGGAAATCAGAAAAGAATGACAAATATGAAAAAACTTGATATAATACCAAGAGATACAAAACATGTATTTGAGGAACGTGTCGTCTGACCTTAATAGGTTTCTGTTTAATCCCGGGAAACCATGTTTGACGTCTTGCAAACAACATGGTCTTTATTATGTTGATCGGACATACTTTTCTTATCACTGATACCGAATGATCTCGTATTACTATCTACAAATATTTGTTTCCAGAGGGAATATTTGAAATAAGATAATAAGGCATTGTTTCAATTGTTAATATGGTTTCCTTCAGAGAAAACATACCTGCATGTCATTCGAGGGGGCTGAAAAAGCAACCAAGGATATGCTGGCATGCAATTCCTTAATTCGCGATCGGTACATGTCCGTGCTTCACATCCTGAAATGTGTATCAATAAAGTACATATTTGCCCTCTTTTTAGGTCAACACAGGTGACCCATATCTATCCGTTTTCGTCCGTCGTCGTGAGTTAACATTTGAACATTTTCAGCCTTTTCTCTGAAACCGCTGAACCAATTTCAACAATTTTGGCCTATCGCATCTATGGGTGAAGGGGAACAAAAATTGTGAATTTCATAGTCCCTGCCCCCCTCGGGCCGGGGGGGGGGGGGTCAAAACCACTAAAATTAGTGGAATTTTTAAAAATCTTCTTCTTTACTCATGGACATCAAGAAGTCAAACTGTTGGTATGATTGTTATCAGCATTGAGTCCTACCAAAATTGTGAAATTCATGGCCCCAGGGTCAGGGGTTCTAGTGCTAGGGCGGGGCTCTATTGATTATATAGTTAAAATGCATTATTTCTTTGAAATCCTTCGTCTCTGCTCCTGGGTATCAAATTAACTAAGTACCTAGTAATGATGAGCAAGAGTGCATCTACCAAAATTGTGAACTTTACATGTAGGTCCTAGGGTCAGGGGTTCTGGTGTAAGGGCGGGGCTCTATTGATTATATACTAAAAATGCATTAATTCTTTGAAAATCTTCTTTTCTGCTCCTGAGTATTAAATAAACTAACTTAGTACATAGTAATGATGAGTAAGAGTGCCTCTTTTAAATTGTGAATTTCATGGCCCCTGGGTCAGGGGTTCTTGTGTAAGGGCGGGGCTTTTATTGATTATATACTAAAAATGCATTATTTCTTTGAAAATCTCTTTTTCTGCTCCTGAGTATTAAATAAACTAACCTAGTACATAGTAATGATGTGTACGAGTGCCTGTTTTAAATTGTGAATTTCATGGCCCCTGGGTCAGGGGTTCTGGTGTGGGTGGGTCTCTATTGATTATATAGTGAAAAATGCATTAATTCTTTAAAAATCTCCTTCTCTTCTCCTGGGTATTAAATAAACTAACCAAGTGCATTGTTATATTGAGTAATGCTACCTCTTTCAGAATTGTAATTTCATGGCCCCAGGGTCAGGGGTCCTTATATTTAATAAGGTTACCTCTTTCAGAATTGTGATTTCATGGCCCCAGGTTCAGGGGTTCTGGTGTTTTGACGGGGCTCTATTGATTACATAGTGAAAATGCAAAACCCTTTCAAATCGTCTCTGCTTTTTGACATATAACCAAAGAACTTGGTACATAGTTACATGTATAATGAGGAAAGATGCTTCTTCTCAATTTAGAGTTTCATGACCACTGGGTCAGGATTTCAGGTGTTAGGGCGAGGATCTATTCATAATATAGTGAAAAATGCATTAATTCTTTTTAAAAATCTTCTAGTCTGCTCCTGGGTATTAAATAAACTAACCGAGTACAAATTTATGTTTAACAAAGCTGCTTTCTCCAAAATTGTGAATATCATGGCCCCAGGGTCAGGGGTCTGGTGTTAATCTAATGATTATAATGCATGAATTCTATGGAAATTTTCTTCTGCTCCTGGGTATTACATGTAAGCCAATTTATCTAGGTATATTTATGATAAAGAAAGGTACCTCTGCCAAAATGGTTCATTTAAGGGCCCTTGGGTTTGGGGTACTGCCGGGGGGAGGGGGTTGTATGAAAATAAAGTAGTGCTTCGAAATCTGCTCTTTGCTATTAATCAACCATTTATGATGAAATAAAATTAATGATAAAATTTTGAAATTTGGGCCCAGGGTCAGTGGTTCCTGTTATAAAGTTGAAATGCATTTTCTCTTTGTTACTCTGATCTGCTTAAGTAACAAAAGTAAGCATGCTAAGTGTAAAGTTACGATAAACAATTGTGCCTCTTTCAAAATTGTTAATTTCATGTCTTTTGGATTAAAATACGAACCAAATTTAATTGTTGGAAAGTTGTTACATGATAATCAGGTGACCTACAAGGCCCGTCGGCCTCTTGTTTCAGATTTCCAATATCGATTCTGTTACGTAAAGGCCATACCCAGGTAGCACAAAACATTTTCAAAACATTTTATTGGTGTTGTAAAAAGGTTTTTTCGAAACATTTCAGACTAAACATTTTAAAAATGTTTTTAAAACATTTCCTCTTCTCATTATAACATTTCAAAAACATTTTAAAAATGTTTTCAAGAAGCTTATGATTAAATCCTTTTGGAACATTTTTCTAAAATATTTTTGAAACGTTTTAAAAATGTTTCAAAAGGTATGTTTAGCTTTCAAATATCAAAGATTTTTATATTATGTTTTAAAAATGTTCTAAAAACATGAAATGAAACATTCCTTTTCCATAAATCTGAAACATTGCATGAATACGTTTCTGAAACATTTGGAAGGAACATTGTCAAAATGTTTTTGAAACATTCTTAATTCATTTAAGGGTATTTATAGCTTCCAAATATTAAAGATCTTACAAAACGTTTTAAAAACGTTCTTAAAACATGAAATGAAACATTCTTTTTCTGTAAATCGGAAACAATGCATATACGTTTCTGAAACATTTGTAAGGAACATTTTAAAAATATTTTTAAAACATTCTTAATATCGCTGTTAGTTAAAAACATTCAATTCCGGATATTTTTCGGCCTAGGCAGTGAAAATGTTTATTTAAAACATTAACTAAAATAATTATTTTCACTACAATTGAAACATTTTAATTATAGTTTTTGTAACATTTTTTGGAAACATTTTCAAAATGTTTCTGAAACATTTATGTAATTGCGGCACAATTTAATTCATTTAGTAACTTTAAGAGTATGTTGTGAGAATGATCTTAGAACATTCAATTTAATGTGTTTTCTTTTTTTTTCAAAGACTTCATTTTCATTGCTGCTGTTATTTTCAAAACGTTCTGAAAACATTCAAATAATGTATGATTGTGATTTTTTGAAATTTAGTTTATGAAGAAAAAAAAGAATATATAGAAAGAATAGTGTTAAAATGAGGAATTGTAGTAATTGTTTCATTGAAAGATTTTTCCGGTATATTATAATGATTTCTAGTTTTGGCTTATTGATTAAACAGACATAATTTATATAAAGTCCTTTGATTAAACAAATCAAAAAATCAATAAATGAAAGGATAGGCAAACAAAAAATTTTTTAATATAAATAAATGTATAAAATCATAAGCATTAAATAAAGCTCTTTTTTTTCAAAATGTTCTTCATCAAATCTGTGATCCACTCCCAGAATTTTACTCCGAGGCATTAGATAGGGATTGGCACACTGGTCAGTTTCAGTGTCATGATAAC
>NW_026929445.1:0-37235 GCF_032062105.1 Saccostrea cuccullata | reverse complement strand
CAAGTACCTAGGGTTCCAGAGGCCCTCCCCGCAAGAAAGAGTTGATAGTTATCTGCTTCGTTTGAAACCGAGAACTGTTCGTACAACTCGTATAGTTTGCTGCCGTTAACCAGAGTGATGGAAATGTAGAGATTTGAGATATTTCCCTTTTTAACTGGTGGATGACGTCATTTCCTATGCAACAGAAAAATCAAACTTGATTAAATATACATCTATTCCAATTTAAATGAATATAAATGATTCGCTTAGGAGGGGCAAACTTTGAAACCTGAAGTGTCAGACAAGAAGGTTAATTGATTCAATCATCAGAGACGAGTGTCTTCGTTTTGATTGTTCTTAAAGTTTTATCTTATTTTCTCCCCGCCTCTTGAATTAAATTTCATCTGTACATTCGAATTAAAACTGCTTAATATTATATACAATTTACAAATAGCGGATGTTTGATTTTTCAATGATCATAAAAATGAATAAGATCAAAAATATGTTATTAATTACCGATCCAGAAATCCAGTCCCGCGTCACCGAATCTCTTCTATATTCGTCCCATGTTCTATCAAAGCTCACAGATCCTTTTACACGTTTTTGTATTGCCTTCCAAATATAATACATTTATTCAATATTATTTGACAAGGATTGGCAAATTGTATATTTTTCATTTAAAAACCTCCTGAATGAAACAGAAAAAAAAATAAATGCATGTCACAAAAGAAAAATACCGCCCACCCGCCTCCCATAGTGTACATATCACAGAAAACTCTGGCAGGTCGGGCTCGGGATCCATAAGGGAAAATCTGGTACACACCCGAATTATTCTCACCATACTCATGGAGGTTTTTACAGTTTGTAGGTAGATCTGAAACAGAACAAAGTCATTTGGGTAATATGATGCAAGTTTTTCGTTAAATTTCTGGATCGATATGTTTCATTTTGTGGCATTACTTAAACTTATTTGTGACAGTTATATGCAGACCATTTTTCACCAACGGTTAACACACATATATAATATTTTTATAAACATAATATATACCAAAAGCCAAAATGATACACACATTTGCACTAGAAATTTTAATGTTTTCAAATTTTTATGCTTCTGCAAAAATCTAATTGACTGGCGAATTTATGTTTTAAATGAAGCTCAGTGGACATTCTCTTCCCACTATGAGTCATCTTATCAAAACTTAAGGAGGAATGCCACACCAAATTTTTATTTTATAGATCTGTGAGTCAACCTTTTTAAACAATGGTTTCAGCAATGAAAGGCCGGCATTAGCTCTCAATTATTTTATATGAATTTTTTTGTATTATTTCAAAGAAAATGGAAAAAATTATTTCCATCAAAATAAGATGCTTTCTTGTAAAATTTTCGCTGTAAATCAATGCATCACATTAATATCTTATAAAATATGTGTAGAAAAGTTGTATAGATATGAAATTTTTTAAAATAAAAAATATTTATGAAAATAAAACACATAATTTGTGAATATTTTTTAAATTTGTGGTTAAAATTAAACCGATCCCAACCATAATTGTATATTTATTGGAAATAAATACATTTCCCCAAGAACACTAGTCTGATTAAGTGCTGCTATCCCACAAGTTGACATGGGATGGGATCGGATAGGATTCAGGATTGAGGATTCACGATAGAAACATATAAAAGTTAATCCAATCCTATCCTATCCTATCCTATCCTGTATCCTACAGCCAATCAGATTCGAGCAAAGGTTCATTCATATATCAGAATAAATTACAAAAACGAAATACGATATAAAATGTTTACAAAAGAAATATTCATAAAATTTCAATAGAAAATAAAACATTATTTTCTCAAAACACAGATTTACATTATAAACTTCGAGTAACACGGCGTACGATCTAACCGTGAACGATCACCGGAAGATTTGGGAATGTAAACAACGAAGAGTTCAGACATCGAAAGACCGTATTTCTTCAGCTTGTTTGGATGATTTAACCGATTCTTACTTGTGTAAAAGTGTTTTAACATGTTTTCTGTTAAATATGCTCTGTTTGTTTGGATAATTCCACAGGAACCGTCAACAGCGGACTTGAATAGATGATGTGCGAGTTCATGTAAGTATACTACACACTGTACATGTTTGCATTTTTATACTTATTAATCCCTCAAAACAATGTTCTCGTGTCTTAAAATATTAACATTTTATTCTATTTAATATAAACAAAAATTACGTGCGGAAAAAAGAACTAGTGTAGACAGAAGGGGGGATAAAATATTTACAAATACCCCCGTTACTCTGTCATATGATTCAATTAGCTATCAATGAGCTCTAAGACTAAAACAATCATATGTATTATGCCTTAATCAGTTTATTAATCTTATTATTTCCTTAATTGTTTCATTTCAGTGTAACTTATAATAAATTAATGTAGAATCATCATGACCATTTCTAATGCTACTGCTGAAATGTTTAATAAGCTCACTCAGCAGTGCACTTACATATTGTACATGTATGTATGATGTATTGTGAGTTATGAAACATAAGTTAATCTTTCAATATTCATCATTACAGTGATGGATTTGCCTGCACTCATGTGTCATCATGCGTCATCACAGTATAAAGGATTTTAATCTAAAAAGTATGTATGATTTTATTTTTATCATGTATTTTTAAATGGTCATTCAACTATAGAAACATAATTATCTGCTTTGAGGTGACATGTCTGCAGTTTCTCGGAACAAGTGATTTTCTTCTTTCAAAAATCTTGAGAGTTAGACTGAAAGAAATATTGAATTTTTCTGGTCATCATGCTGCTGTTACATAGATATTTTCTTCTTCTTTTACATATTCAAATTTCAAGACCAAAAAAAAGAAAACCAAGAAAAAACATTAAATAGATAAATACAAAGAGAAAATAGAGAAAAGTCACTAAAACAAATGTATTCATACTTGTTAGCAAGTTGACAAGATAAAATGAATTATAATGTACAAGTAAATTATCTTAAATAAGATTTTTTTTCTTAATTTAATATGACTGAGGTTGCAGTATAAGATTTTATTTTTCATGATTTCTAAATGCATTATTTTTTTGAAAGAAAAAGGTGAAATTAAAGCCAATTGTACATGAAATGTGAAAGATAATCACAATCAAAAACATTTTAAATGTGTATGAAATGTGTATGACAAAATTTACAATCTACATGCCTATAATTATGTGATTTTTTTTTCTTCAGGAAACCCTGCAGATTTGCAGCTGTGCAGAATGCACTTCATGCCATATGCTGTTAGAGTAAATGATGAAAGATGTTCAAACCAGTGTCAAAGATTCCTAAGACTGAAATCATGGTGCTTTTATTAAGGAGATCAGTGTATGTTTTCTGTGCATTGTTGACATTTGTGGAACTGTTCAGTTTATGACCATCTCTCTGACAATAACTATGACATTTGAATTTCAATTTGAGCGTCGAATAAAAAAGTCAAATTAAATGCATGTAAAACATTATACTACGGTAATAAAAACATTGATAAACTTAAATTTAAACAAAGTTCATGTACATGTACATGTATCTGTGATCTTTGAATTAAAATCCATAAATGCTGTACATGGATACTTTTAATGACTTTGTCTCATGGTAATGGAATATTCAATTGTTAAACATTGTTGAGGAATCACCTTGAATAAAAATATTGTGTACTTGATGAAAGTTTTTTTTCTCATTTAAACACTGATAATTTTAAGATCAAATGTCAAGGTCAAATAAAAGGTTTACTCAAGAATGTGTTATACATACTGTGAATTCTTATGCATGTTTATAAGATCTAAGGAATATGTGTGGAGCATATTAATATTTTTCAATCAGACACTGATTAAGATTCAAGATCCAATGCCAAGGTCAAATACAAACTTTCTTTACTCAAGAATGAATTATAAATACTGTAAATACTGTGAATTCTGAATTTCTCTTGCATGTTTTATAAGATCTTAGGAACATGTGTGACCTCACTACAATATTTATTATTGTTATACTTTCATGTAAATTACTTGAATCTGATTCGTCGAGAAACATTTGATAAAAAGCACTACTACCTGCTGAATAATGACGCCATGCCCTCCTGCATTGCAACAGTCAACATTGCTTGACAACGGGTGGTATTACAAAAAATAGTGACTGCGCAGAATTTATGCGCGCACGGTTCACTGTAATATGTATTTATATAAAACATTCAGTATAATATAATAAATATTGCATGTAGTTGAGTGTAACATTAAAAATTTTCACCCCTCGAAAACCATTGTCAACCTCGGCTGGGCCTCAGTTGACAATGGTTATCTTGGGGTGAAAATTTTCAATGTTACACTCAACTACATGCAATATTTATATACTGTCAATCTGTCAACCAATATCAAATTTAGAAAATATATTCTATTAAACATAAATTATTAAATTTTCACACATAAAACAAAATAGGAAATTGAAATACATTTGTATGACACTGAGCTGACCATAAACTGAGAAGAAACTGAAGTTAAATGAAAAAAAAAACATTTTGATCATCTTGAATTTTATTTAGCAACTATATATTTTGCATGTTTGAAAAATATCACATACGACAAATGATGAACTGAAATTTTAAAAAAGAATAAATTATGAATTTAAATAAAAATCATACATTTAATATTTGATATTATAAAACAATTTCACATTTAAAATGTTTAATATGTGAAAGTCAAAATATTCTAGACCTACATTTTGTTTGGTTTATGGTCTTGTCAGATCTTCTTTTTGAGAATTGCATACAGAAAAACCTGTTATGCAGGCACAGTTAAACTATAGATACATGTACATGCATGTTATTTTCATGTTGCTCAGTTTAGGCAAAAATAAATTTTTTACATGAAACATATACTTAAACATTTTTACCGTATAGGCCTATGATTTTTAAAAATAATTAATAATAATACGTCGGACGCAAGTCGCGATCCCGGGTCTCCCGATCATTGTTCGTAGGAAAATTAAAACACTAAGTATATATTTTTTTCTTTAATTCTTCTGGTAGCCCAATTTCTTTACATATGTTCGCAAAATCAGTACTTGTCCACGTAATTACGACCTGTTTGTTAACATTTATTTTTAACATGGCAATGATAATCGTAAATTTAATTTGTGCGGCGAGTCGGGAATTATGGAATGCCGATCTCGATTATTTTTTTCCATTAAAATTTATAACATTTAAATGAATACCAAAACTATGTCTGATTTTTTTCCTGGTAATTCCTTTTTTTTCGTTTTGTCAAATTAATTCCTAAATATTAAAAAACTGAGAGTTGCAGGATAGGATAGGATAGGATTAGACTGAAATCACAGGATAGGATTGTGGATGCAGGATTCACGATAGGATAGGATAGAATTGTCAACTTATAGGATAGCAGCACTGTAAGGATTAAAACCTTAATAAACATGACAATAAAATAGATTTATTCATTGTAAATACAGTAAATTAGATTTTATTAATTTTGTATTATTTTTGATTGGGATCAGTTTAATTTTGTTCGGGTTAGGTCCAAATATTAAATAAATCAATTTCTATAAAATTTCTCAATTTCGTTTCAATTTCTTTTAAAAATATGATTGACAAACATGTTGTCCTCAGTTGTGACTAGTTTTATAGTGATTTTAACCATAGGTTTAAAAATATTCTCAAATAATTTGTTTTTTTTTTCATAAATATTTTTTGATAAGAAAAATTTAAAAGTCTAACAATCCTTTCTTTACATATTTTATTAGATATTAATATGATACATTCATTTACAGCAAACTTTTATCTCAAAAACATCTTAGTTGAATTTAATTAATTTTTTTTTATTTTCTATGAAAAAATACAAAAAAATTCATATAAAATAATTCAGAGCTAATATCGACTTTTCAATGCTAAAACCCTTGTTTTAAAAGGATGACTCAAAGATCTATAAAATAAAAAGTTGGTGTGGCATTCCACCTTAAGTCACAAACTAGGTGAATGTATAGTTTATATACCTTAACGAACAATTGTGTATGCATCAATTGATGCATGAAAACGTCGGACAAAAATCAAGTACAATAAGGTATTTTTGATAAAAATGAGAGACTTTACTCACAACAGTAAATTAATATTTTTTTTCAAATGACAACCTCGTTTGGAACATGAATTAAATGCAGCACGAGACTGATCGTGAACCCAATGATAAATATTAATAATATTTATATAGTATCCACGTCCCATTTTCAAGACACAAAAACTTTCCTGATCCTCGCTGAAGCTGGGAATCGGAGCATTTAATGTGGAATTGTTGATAGATTCCTATTCCATCCCAGTCCTGTACATTCCACGTAGTATTCTGCACGTTCAGAATCCCACAGTCTGTAAAGAGACGAAATGACAATCTAGACCTGAAGGTGTGATAATAACATTTTGTATAATTCTTTAAACATTTTTTGGACTGAAAAGTGTGTGGAATCATTCTATGAAAGAGTATTTTCTAAGTTATTCAAATTTTGACACCCAGGGTGTGGTAGGTACTGTAAACGTATTACATTAAGGGATGTATTCTATTTAGCGATTTTGGTGGAAAGAAAAGTCCGCTAAAGCAAGTTTACCGTAAAATGCCTTGTATATAAAATGTTATTGCTAGCACATTCAGATAGCGCTTAATCTAATTTGAGTGAACTTGTTTAAAAATCCATTTCCGCTAAATAATTCCTTTAATGGTATTACAAGGGGAGATCTGGTAAAGAACAATAGAGCTAAAGTTACTCAGGTGAGCGTCATTGCCCGTGTCCCTCTTGTGTAAGGTATCTTAAAGATTAAATTAAATAACGATTTTCAACAGAGAATGTGCTTACGGCTTGATAAAACCCTTTCATGTTGTCTATTTCAAAGGTTCATTATTATTCATCTTATCGACGATTAAAAAAAATATAGCACTTTGAAGAGAATACTTCACACTGTTAAAACTGATGTCTTTTATTAATGATTAATGCTCACTTTCAAGCACGGTTTCTTCGATTTGTTTCTCTGTGAACGATTTTGAAAATGAATTATTAATCACAATAGCTCGGCAGTTTTACATGTATACATACAAATGTAACCATGGTAACCTCCAAATGAGGCAGGTTTTGAACGAAAAGAAGAAATAAAACATGTATGTTTGTATTTGATAAAAGGTTAACTTTATCTTGATTTATCTTGAGTATTATATTTTAGGTCACCAGAGTAAGCGTTGTTTTCGTTCGTTGTCGTGCGTTAACATTTGAACATTTTCAGCTTCTTAGAACTTTGCAACCACTTAACAATTTTAACCAAATTTGGGTGAAGGGGAACAACAATTTTGAATTTCATAATCTCATGGGCATGAGGGGTGGGGCCAAAACCACTAATATTAATGCAATTTTTAAAAATCTTCTTCTTTACTCCTGGACATTAAGCTGTCAAACTGTTGGCATGATAGTAATCAGCATTGAGTCCTCTACCAAAATTGTGAAACTAATATATAAAGAAAGCATGCGAAGTGTAAAGTTATGACAAGTAATAGTGCCTTTTTCAAAATTGTGAATTTCATGGCCTCTGGTGTAAAATACGAACTAAATTCAATTGTTTTAAAGTTCGTGTATGATGCTCAGGTGATCTATCAGGCCTATTGGCGTCTTGTTGTATGATAGTTTCTATTGGAGACATTTTCAATGTATTTGCCTTGTCAATTTTCACTCACTGACTGTTTATACTTCATGAGGATGTTTTTTTTTTGCAATCGAAAAAAAATGGACCAATTTCTTAACATTTTTTCAATAATGAGATTGCAGCTTTGAACAGGTATCTTTGGTCAATTCAATATTCTTAAATAGGTATATCTTTGCTGAAAAGTATAAAGTTTGTTAGTTCTGCGTTTAATTTTTTTTTTACAGAAAAACTAAACTGCTGAAATGGTTTGAAAACTTAATTACGTAATATAATCTCCAATTAGTGTCGAGATTGTTTATGACCAGAGGGTTACATGTTTTATGGCCCTGACAATGCCATTCCAGTGTGATCAAGATAAACAAGAGGCCCATGGGCCACATTGCTCACCTGAGCACTAAGGGTAGGAAAAAGGAAATGGCTTTTTATTGTAAAGTTTAAATCCAAAAGTAGTCCCATGACCAATCATGGATTTGCTATTTTTTAGAAAATGATTTTTCTATGTATATCTTTAAAAACTTTGGTCGGCCATTTTGGCCCCGCCCTACCCCGGGGAGTCATGATTTGAACAAACATGAATCTACACTACCTGAACATGCTTCCATATAAATATGATGAATTATGGTTTTGTCATTCTTGAGAAGATGTTTAAAGAATTTTCCTATATATTTCTATGTAAAAGTTTGGTGGGCCATTTTGGCCCCGCCCTACCCCCGGGGTCATAATTTGAACAAACTTGAATCTACACTACCTTAGGATGTTTCCCCTTAAGTTTCATCTTTCCTGGCACAGTGGTTCTTGAGAAGAAGATTTTTAAAATGTGCCACCAAATTTTCATTAATTCCCAATTATCTCCCCTTGAATGAGGGCGTGGCCCTTCATTTGAACAAACTTGAATCCCCTTCACGCAAGGATACTTTGTGGCAAGTTTGGTTGAAATTGGCTCAGCGGTTCTTGAGAAGAAGTCGAAAATGTGAAAAGTTTACAGACAGACGGACAGACAGACAGACGGACGCCGGACAAAATGTGATCAGAAAAGCTCACTTGAGCCTTCGGCTCAGGTGAGCTAAAAAACGTAAGATTCATAATCGAGATTTTACCTGAGGAAACGCACCGGAATTCACCAAAAGGTTGAAGGATGCATTTTTCGTTGAGTGCGCAGTATGATGACGAGCAAGAATGTACGAGATCCTGGAAATTCAAAACAACTGAGCTGAATTATTTCAACAAGGAAACCAGAAGTCTCTGTCGAGACTGTAGCTCTACTGGTTTGTACTTATAATAAAAGAAGAGAAAAGAAGCAGCTGGGATTCAAACATTACAAAAGGAATAAATAGAATAATGATCCTTGATTAAGTCTCTTTGTGGCAAGACAGCAATAAGACTACAACTCTAGGAGTCGCTTTTAATAAAATTTTACAGAATTTTCAATTAAATTACTATGGCAACATCGATCATCAAAATAAAAAAAACAATACTGATTTTATGTATGTCAGTGTAGGTCTACTCGCATGCCAAATTATATAATAATCAGACTCAAACTGTATTTGGAGTAACATTTTGAAAGTACCGTATATACTCGCCTATAAGGTTGTAGTTTTTAAGCTTATGATAGAAATATTAAATGCCAATCTTCATATCTCGTCCAAAAGTCGGGCATAGAGTTTTGGACCAAAGTTTAACTCAAAAAAGCTGACTTATAGGCGAGTTTATATGGTATTTCGCAAAAAAGAAATTTTCTCAGTAACCAAGGCAACACCGTTCATCGAAATCAAAAACCGATAATGTAAACCAACTTTTATTCGCCTGTTAGGAATTTTCGCGAAGTTCGCGAGAGCCTCATCATCCCGATTATTTCTCGCCGCATACCAGTCCTTAAAGTCTCTGTGTCTATTAAAAACATTTAAAAAAGCTTGGTCGCAAGAATTAATCGTTGCGAACTAGTTTTACTCCATTTAATCGCGAAATAAAGTTGACGCAAATAAAAGTTCGTTTACAGTTTATAGAATTATGCATCTTAATGTAGTCTACTTGTGTGCCAAGTTATATTGAAATCAGACCAAAACTGTAGGAGAAGTAGCATTTTGAATGTTTTTAAAAGAAATTTCTATTTTGAGTAACCACGGCAACACCGTTCATCGAAATCAAAAACCGATATACAGAATTATGAATCTTAGTTTAGTCTACTTGTGTGCCAAGTTATATTGAAATCAGACCAAAACTGTGGGAGGCGTAGCATTTTGAAAATTGTTTACAGACAGACAGACGGACGGACGACGGACGCATTACTATCGCATAAGCTCATCTTGTTTCTGACCAGTAGAGCTAAAAATGAATTATAATTTTTAAAATAAATTGAAACACACCCAAGAACATCCCCCTCCC
Source organism: Saccostrea cuccullata (assembly GCF_032062105.1). Lineage (NCBI taxonomy): Eukaryota > Metazoa > Mollusca > Bivalvia > Ostreida > Ostreidae > Saccostrea > Saccostrea cuccullata. The sequence goes on along the minus strand of NW_026929445.1, from coordinate 27,159 downwards.
AAAAAAGGAACGTATTAAAAATAGGTGTAATAAAGACGAAAAAAATCAAAATGATAAGGGACGTATACAACAATTTAGATGAGTCAGCAAAAAGGAAACAAATACACGTTTAATTACAGAATCATATTATCTCGATAAGCATTTTTTTTTGCTTGTACGTTTAATAAGAAAGTTCTGAAGTCGTCAAATTTTGATGTAAAGGAATCTAGATTTACCTTATTCCATCTATCTATCGTTGTGTATATCCAGTCCGGGCTTTGCCTGTACATTTCTGTCTCAATAGTGTGAATTTGAAAGTTAATTTCACAAAAATGTGCTCCTTTAAAATAATTCACCGATCTACACCTAGTGGTCCTTAGGCATTCCGTAACACAGTCTAAAATACTGTATTTTGTATAAGATGTAATTACTCTACTGAGTAATCTGTATCCATGCTGAAATGAATTATAACTGTCTTTAAGATTTCCTTTGCAACATGAAATTATATAAAACAAGATAAAGAAGGAAATAACAAATTTGATTTTCTGCATGACTCCTGGTTCCATCATTCACAATATTATGCGAGAAAAAATTACCACTTAGATACCTGTTCTTTATTCGTTGCTAGAAATCAATATTTGCAATTAAAAATTTTAATAAAAGATGTACTTAATATTTCAGTTGAAGAAGAATAAGTAAAGCGTGTGTGCACGTCTCTTTCTCTAAACGGATTCCATGAAAATAGTAGAAGTAATCAAATAGTTTATTTTCTTTGAAGATGAAGAACAGACAAATGCATTTATTTCTCAAGGGCACCGCAAAGTCCTCTCGCAAAAAGTATATCTATAATCAAGAAAGTCTTCCACATCGATCCGGATGCAAATTTTGTCCCTTCTGTTTTGTACAAGCATTAACTAACAAACACATACAAAAACACGCACGTTACTTCATCCCTTCCAACTCTGTTACGACGGAAGACAAAGACATTACATTGTGAAGAATTAAATATGGCTGTCGACCTAACTGCAGTGTAAAGGAGCTGGGAGACTTTGAAAATATATAGGAAAAAATTATATTCTGTATGGTATAGGAGGTATTTTTTTTAGTGCTTTCTCCAATTGGATGAGTAGTTGATACAGGAAAGGTGATTTTTTGGTTGAAAATTGTATTCTACAGCATAAAAGTTTCAAACAATGCCTGGGGGTTTAAAAGAAAAAAACACCAGCTTTAGTCCAAGGAGGGTTCTGTCTTATGTGTCTACATGTAGCTTGAGTGAAACCAGTTTTGATTCGGGTCATTTGAATGATGAGTTTGGGTCTATCAAGAAACAGTTATCTGACCTCCCCACCACAACAGACATTGATTCCCTCAAGGAATCACTGGTGGGGAGGGAGGAACTGAAGTGCGTTGTGATAGAAATTGTCAACAGCCTTCTAACCGCATATGAAGACAGGCTTCAAAAACAAATAGACAAAAGAGACGAAGATCTATAAGGAAAGTATGAAAACAAATACAAAGCAATGGAAAATGAGAAATTGATAAATGATATAAAAGCAGCAAAAAGACACAAATACCAAATTAAATAAAGAAATTAACCTTAACAGAAATAATGCACAGTAAGCGATGAAAATGGGAAATTTCAATGAACAATACTCCAGGAAAAATAATATAAAAATCTTAAACTTTCGGGCGACAGTAAAGCAAGATCTACGCAAGGATAAAGTGGATTTTGTGAGGGCTGACCTAGGGTTGCAGCTGAACCCGACAGACGATACTGCATTTCATTGGATCCCATCAAACAACATTGAATTCAGAGATAAACCTGTTATTGTTCGTTTTCCTACTCAGAAGTGAAAACATCGATAATGAGACTAAAGAAGAACCTGAAAGACGAGGTCCGTTTTACAGACGATGTCAGCAGGAGAAATTTAGACTGAATAAAGCAAATCCGTGAAAATGAGGAATTGGAATCGGCATGGTATTTTAATACAAGTTTCTATGAAAAAACGAAAGACGGCCTTCAATTAAAATTTGAACTGTTTGACGACATTGAACAGCGCGTCAGGAATGGGAAACATGTCGTAAAGAACCAAAAACTGACAATGTGAAGACTAAGAAAAACCTACTTTGGCCGTCGTTGGTCAACTTCTCATATTTTCTGAATCTTAATCAAGAACAATTATGCCAATTTGGACCAAACAAACTTGCCACATTAACATTCATACATGAATTGGATTATCCTTTGTTCAAATGAAGGGTCATGTCCTCTCTTTAGGGGAGATAATGAAGAAATAATAAAAATTGATAGTGTCTTTCAAAATTTCTGTTATCAATAGGAAAGTGCCAGAGAAGAAACTAATGTAAAACCTTCACTACATGGGATAAATTCAGATTAGTTCAAATCATGCCCCCTATGGATGCGACAGGGCCACATCATGCTAGTAAATTATTGCATAAGAATATGTAGGACAATTCTTTAAAAAACATTTAAAATTATTTTTCTTAATAAGTGAAATCATCTGATTGGTGACATTGATACCAAAGCTTCTCAAGTAGCGTATATTTAAGTTCCCCCCCCCCCCCCGGTTAGATCCATTTAATATGAGTGACCAGAGAATGGATTATTTTTTAAATTAGGTATTCTTAAATGTCTACTTAAGATAAGAGGTCCACGGGCAGTATAGGTCACCTTAGTATCATGACACAAGTTTCAAACAAATGAATTTGGTTCGTGTTTTAAACCAGAGGCCATGAAATTCACAATTTATAAAGCGGCACCATAGCAAAGGAGTAGATTTAGAAAGAATTCATGTATTTTCACAACATAATCATTAGAGCCCCGCCATCACACCAGAACTCCTTACCCTGGGGCCATAAAATTCACAATTTTGGAAGAGTCATTTTTGCTCATCATAACTTTGAACTTACTTAAGTTTATTTAATGCCCGGGAGGCATGTCAGATGGATTAAAAGACAACCACTGAATGAAGCCCTAGAATTAAGAAATTTTGAGAAGGAAATTGAGGAAAGAGCTTAACTTTTTTGAAAGGTATTATTAATAATTCTCTCAGAACAGGTAATCGGTTTTTAATACAATTCACTACCTGCAAATGAAAAACCAAGAAATTCGATAGATTAAAAATGTTGGTAATAAAAAATCTTTTAATGCTACTCACAATCCCTCATTTGACAGTTAAAGATAGGATAAAGGGAGATTTATTGGCGCTATAATTTGATCTTCCGTCGAGAACTTAATTGTTCTCTTGGATGTTTCGCACCAATTCTGTGTCGCACTGAGATGGTTCGTGCCAGGATGATTCGCGCCGATTTCAGTTCGAAACATCTCACTTTATATATAAAATATTCAATCACATTTCGATCCATTTTTTCAAATTCATAAATTAGTTGTAATTACTTGGAAATCAGAAGGTGAGAATTGTTAAATTGACGTGTAGGTAGTCCAAGTCAGAAATATTTAATTAATTAGAGGGCGGTATTTTGATTAGCATGGTGTTAAAATAATTCATTATAAGTTGCTAGGTATACTTCAAACACAAACATTAATAAGTTACGTCTTTGCTTGAAATATAATCTTGAATTTAAAAAACAAATTTTCAAAAATATCTAAATTTACAAATATTTTGTTTAACGAACTAAGCTCAGTAGCACATTTATGTACAATGCGATGGGCCGAACCATCTCAACGCGAAACAGAATTGGCGCATTACATCGCGGTGCCAACCATGAATAGGTGCGAAGCATCCCGTTACCCTTTCACTGGGAGTGGGGGATATTAATTTGAGTTCGTCCGTATTTCTGTCTCTCTGTTACGCTTTCGTACGTTTCCGAACGATATCTCGAGAACCCTTTGATCTTTCGCAATGAAATTTTGCATAGAAACTACATATGGCCTAAAGAAGAAACCTATTAATTTTGAAATCATAAAATTAAATGTCAAGGTCTTAAATCAATAAATCCTGTCAGTTTCGTTTTCTATTCGCAGGATTTCTCGAGAATCCTTTGAGCCTTTGCAAGGAAATTTTACAGAAGCGACAACCTTATTGTTCACAAACCAATCCTTTGACAAACCCTACGTACATGTAGATGTTTAACGAGGTTGGTTCGTGGTATTTAAAGTCTTAAACTTTTTTCTCAAGTATATTTTTAGTTTCTAAACACTAAACTTAAATAACAATCAAATAAAGGGGGGGGGGGTGTCAAAATGCTTATTTTGGCGCAACAGTACAATTAATACGACTTTTCTTTAAAAAGTGCGAGTAGTAAGAAATTGTTTCAAATTTCTTCGCAAAAACAATTATTTGACCTTTCTGCACTCACAAAACGTGATTTTTCCGTTATTGAAAGTTAAATAAGCAAAAAAATATCTTAAAGTCTTTTACTTTTGAATTTAAGCAGATAGGTTAAAGTTATTCTTATAAAGTGTCTTATTACTAAAAAGTGTCAATATTATGTTAAGTTTGGTTCAATGTTTTCCCGGACTTTCAGAATATATTTACTGTATTTGTAATAATTCGTTTAAAGAATTCGTAAGAAATGGTTAATTACATATTTCAGAACCAGCAAGAGACATTTTACTGCAAAAACAGATTTGTGTGCAACCAGCATAGAAAAAATGATTATAAAAATAACTGTACTCTATATATAATTCAAAAGGGAAAAATTAATCATTTTCTTCTAAAAAAAAATCTTCCGCCACAAAATTTAGTTCCTGGTTTAATCAGAAATAAAAGTCAAGACCAAAATCTGCCCAAAAGCTCAGGATCGACCCTTCTTAACGATTTTTTTCTATTGATGTTTATTATTTCTATGGGTAATTAATTGTGGTCCAGATATTTTTAAAATAAATACAGGAATTACATGTAGCTTGAATGCCAATAAGTTTAATTCATATTGAATGAATTGAAATTATAAAGATAAGACAACTGATAAATATTTCAAAAATATCTTATCAATGTTTTCTTAATTATTATTATGATATGCTTTCATAAATGTTAAATTGTTCACAGTAGTACGCCTATGGTCCGGGGGCTCCGGCCCTTCACTGTCTCTGCTTGAAGCATTTTAACTAGAGAAAATTTCCTACAGATACTGGTTGCCCCTTTCCCCAACGACTTTCAAAACTCTTGCTACCAGCCTGTTTCAACCCCTTTGCCACCACCTTCTGCATATATGGCTTTTACTCATAGGAAAATACCTGTACTTGTTATTCCTACAGACCCTGAGACGTGCTACTACCCCACACGCTCGCTGCACGAACGGTACACGAACGCTACACGGTTTGCACGAAACGCTGCACGGTTTACACGAAACGCTACACGGTTTGCACGAAACGCTACACGGTTTACACGAAACGCTTTGCACGAAAGGCTGCACGGTTTACACGAAAGGCTGTACGAAACGCTTTGTACACGTTTCTCACACGCTTTGTACACGATTCTCGCACGTTTTGCCCTCGGTTTGGATTTTCTACTTGGAATATCTCGAACATTATTACGGTTTTATAATTAATTATATGGAAACCTTTCACAAAGCCACATTTAGCACCTGTTTAAATTAAATGTCAGTATACTAGTATCATATAAATCGAAAGAAATATGTCATACTCTGACAGTTGTAATTAATTAACTAGTGCTAATTGTAACGGGGACCGTTACAGATGTTCCCCAAACGCTCCCCAAATCCCTTTTGGTGCCACATTCCCTGTAAGCTTCATTAAATAAGACAAACTCTATGCATTTGAGACTTTAACAACATTTACCCAGAAGTGTACCAAGTTCATTCAAATTTTAGCATTACACGCGTGCGCATGTTAATGCATGAGCGTAATGACCATATCATCTTGTCTACACAATCTATATATTAAATATACTAAATATTAAAGTATTTAATCCAAAAGTATTAAAAAATACGCTCATTCAAGTGTATTTTTGATTTTACTCATTTCACGTGCACGCACGTGCATACATGAGCTTGGTGACCATATCTTCTTGTAGAAGTCCATTACATCTATCTATGTTCTAAATCCCACCCCGTTTGGTTGAAAACCAAGGGAGTTATAGTTGTTTAAAGTTTGAGCCAATCAGATTACAGCGCACATACTCGCACGTGTATGAATGTGCATGTGACCATAACTTCTTGTAGGAATCCATTATATCTATCTATGTTCCAAATCCCATCCTGATTGGTTGAAAACCAAGGGAGTTATAGCTATCTAAAGTTTAAGCCAATCAGATTGCAGCGCACGTGCATGCACGTGCTTTTATGATAATTGTTATACATCATGTTGTAGGATATCCTAATGCATGGCTATGTTCAAAATTTCAAAGGATTTTGTCAAAAGACAAGAAAGATATTGAGACTTTAGTTTCAGCCAATCAGAGTGCAGCGCACGTGCATGCGCGTGAGATCTTGCTATTTTGACCATGTCATCATGTATATGCTACTAATATATCCTCACATTATGAGTTTCAAAGCATTTCATGAAAAAATAGAAAAGTTGCGGCTATATCTATTATATTGGTCATTTCTCCTGTTGCACGTGCGCGCTCTTGCAAGCACGTGCGCGCAAAATGACCTTGATTCCGCAAATCTACATAACATGTCTACTGACCCTAAAAAGGTTTTACCTACATCGGACGAACAGTTTACAAGATCATTCCCGGACAAAAAAGTACCCAGGAAGAAGAAGAAGAAAAATAATAATAACTAGTGCTAATTGTAACGGGGACCGTTACAGATGTTCCCCAAACGCTCCCCAACTACCTTTTGGTGCCATATTCCCTGTAAGCTTCATTAAATAAGACAAACTCTATGCATTTGAGATTTTAACAACATTTACAAAGAAGTGTACAAAAATCATTTAAACTTTAGCATTGCACGCGTGCACATGTGAATGCATTTGCGTCATGACCATATCATCTTGTCTACACAATCTATATTTTTAATACACTGAATATTAAAGTATTTATTCCAAAATTATTTTAAAAATACGCTCATTCAAGTATATGTTTGATTTTACTCATTTCACGTGCACGCACGTGTATACATGAGCATGGTGACCATACCTTCTTGTAGAAGTCCATTACATCTATCTATGTTCTAAATTTCACCCCGTTTGGGTGAAAACTAAGGGAGTTATAGCTGTTTAAAGTTTCAGCCAATCAGATTGCAGCACATGAACACGCATGTGTATGCATGTGCATGGTGACCATACCTACTTGTAGAAGTCCATTATATCTATCTATGTTCCAAATCCCATCCTGTTTGGTTGAAAACCAAGGGAGTTATAGCTGTTTAAAGTTTCAGCCAATCAGATTGCAGCGCACGTGCATGCACGTGTTTTCATGATAACTGCTTTATTTCATGTAGGATATCCTAATGCATGGCTATGTTCAAAATTTCAAAGGATTTCGTCAAAAAACAAGAAAGATATTGAGACTTTAGTTGCAGCCAATCAGAGCGAAGTGCACGTGCATGCGCGTGAGATCTTGCTATTTTCACCATATCGTCATGTCTACACTTCTAATATATCCTCACATTGTGAGTTTTAAAGCATTTCATCTAAAAATAGAACAGTTGTGGCTATATCTATTATATTGGTCATTTCACGTGTTGCACGTGCACGCTCTTGCAAGCACGTGCGCGCAAAATGACCTTGATTCCGCAAATCTACATAACATGTCTACTAACCCTAAAAAGGTTTTACCTACATCGGACGAACAGTTTACAAGATCATTCCCGGACAAAAAAGTTCCAGGAAGAAGAAGAAGAAGAAAAATAATAATAATAATAATAACTAGTGCTAATTGTAACGGGAACCGTTACAGATGTTCCCCAAACGCTCCCCAACTCCCTTTTGGTGCCATATTCCCTGTAAGCCTTATTAAATAAGACAACATCTGTGCATTTTTGACTTAACAACGTTTTCCCAAAAGGATACCAATTATATTCAAATCTTAACATTGCACGCGTGCCCAAGTGAATGCACGTGCATAATGATCATATAATCTTGTCTACACTTTACTTTCTATATATTTAAATATACTTTATATTAAAGCAATTAGTCCAAAAGTATTAGAAATCACTCATTCAAGTGTATTTTTAATTTCACTCATTCCAAATGCACGCACGAGCATGCACGTGCATGATGACCATACATTCTTGTAGGAGGCCCTTATATCTATCTATGTTCTAAATCCCATCCTGTTTGGTTGAAAACCAAGGGAATTATAGCCATTTCAATTTTCAGCCAATCAGATTGCAGCACACGTGCATGAGCGTGATTTCATGATTATTTTTCTATATCATATTGTAGTAAATCATATTGTATGACTATGTTTTAAATTTCAAAGCATTTCATCAAAAAACAAAGGAGATATAGTTATTTAAAGTTTCAACCAATCAGATTGCAGCACACGTCCATGCGCATGACTTCTTGAAATTTTTTTTATATCATATTGCAGGGTATCCTAATGCATGACTATGTTTCAAATTTCAAAGCATTTCGTCAAAAAATAAAGGAGTTAAAGTCATTTAAAGTTTCAGCCAATCAGATTGCAGCACGCGCACATGCGCATGCTTTCATGAAAATTCTTATATATCGAGCGGTAGATCTTCATAATATAGGACTATGTTCAAAATTTCAAAGGATTATGACAAGAAACAAGAAAGATATTGAGACTTTAGTTTCAGCCAATCAGAGGGAAGCGCACGTGCATGCGCGTGAGATCTTGCTATTTTGACCATGCTATCTTGTCTATACTACTAATGTATCCTTACATTATGAGTTTCAAAAAATTTCATCAAAAAATAGAAAACTTACGGCAATATCCATTATATTGCTCATTTCACGTGTTGCACGTGCGCGCTCTTGCAAGCACGTGCGCGCAAAATGACCTTTGTTTGGCAACTCTACATAACATGCCTACTGACCCTAAAAAGGTTTCACCTAAGTCGGATGTGTAGTTTACAAGATCACTCGTGGACAAAATTTTCCCAGGAAGAAGAAAAATAATAATAATAATAATAATAATAATAATAATAATAAGAAACAGAGTAAAAACAATATGTTCCCCAACTTCGTTTGGGGAACATAACTAGGGCTAATTGTAACGGGAACCGTTACAGATGTTCCCCAAACGCTCCCCAACTCCCTTTTGTGCCATAGTCTCTGTAAGCTTCATTAAATAAGACAAACACGATGCATTTTAGACTTTAACAATATTTACCAAGAAGTATATCAAGTTTATTCAAAATTCAGTATTGAACGCATGCGCATTTGAATGCATGTGCGTAATGAATATATCAACTTGTCTACACTATTCGTATATTTTAATATACTAAATATTACAGCATTTAATCCAAAAGTATTTAAAAATATGTTTAATCCAGTGTATTTGTAATTTTACTCATTTCACGTGCACGCACGTGCATGCATGTGCATGATGAGCATACCCTTTTGTAGGAGTCCATAATGTCTATCTATGTTCAAAATCCCATCCTTTTTGGTTGAATAATAAGGGAATTATAGCCATTTAAAGTATCAGCCAATCAGATTGCAGCGCACGTGCATGCGCGTGATTTCATGAAAATTATTATATATTATATTGTAGGACATCCTAAAGCATGCCTATGAATTAAATTTCAAAGCATTTCGTCAAAAAACAGTAAAGATATTGAGAATTTTGTTTCAGCCAATCAGAGCAAAGAGCACGTTCATGCACGTGCATGCATGTGCATGATGATCATACCCTTTTGTAGGAGTCCATGATGTCTATCTATGTTCTGAATCCCATCCTGTTTGGTTGAAAAACAAGGGAGTTATAGCCATTTAAAGTTTCAGCCAATCAGATTGCAGCGCACGTGCATGCGCGTGATTTCATGACAATTGTTATATACCATGTTGTAGGACATCCTAAAGTATGCGTATGTCTTAAATTTCAAAGCATTTCGTCAAAAAACAGAAAAGATATTGAGAATTTTGTTTCAGCCAATCAGAGCGAAGCGCACGTGCATGCGCGTGAGTTCGTGCTAATTTGACAGTGTCACATTATCTACGCTATTAACATATCATTATATAATGAGTTTCAAATCAATTCATTAAAAAAATGTAAAAGTTATAGCTATATTAAGTATATCAGTCATTTCACTCATATCACGCGCACGCACGTGCACGCGTATGCGCGCAAAATGACCTTCGTTCCGCACACCTACACTACACACCTATTAACCCTAAAAAGGTTTTAGCTCAGTTGGGTGAACAGTTTCTGAGAACACTCGCGGACAAAAAAGTACCGGAGAAGAAATAAGAAGAAAAAAGAATAATAATAATAAGAAACAGAGTAAAAACAATATGTTCCCAAACTCCGTTTGGGGAACATAATAATAATAATAATAATAATAAGAAACAGAGTAAAAACAATATGTTCCCAAACTTCGTTTGGGGAACATAATAAGACAGAAAATTTCAATTTCTCATTTCTCTACTAGGATTTTTACATCGGGCTCGGCGTTGGTTTTATTCAGAAAGGCAGGAGTGGGTTCAAGGCAACTAGGGGTACCACACCGGTAATTGACCAATCAACATGAACTCAGTCAATTGTAGTTCCATACATATAAAGCCGATTTTCCTTTCTTTTGAGAGTTTTTTTTTTTTTTTTTTATTTCCTTCCAGGCCATTTTGACAAAACTGGTACCTGTGCCTAGGAAATTTTATCTACTCTGTAAATAAATAAAGTTTTTTGACAGGAACTATTTTTCCAGGGCATAGGAGGCTACTTCCTGGGGTGCTTTTGAGATGTTTATAAAGACATTGAAAACACGTGGATTTGAGGGTAGCCCTGTTTGCAGATGCAAATAAATCAGAAAATTTCGTGTACGTACCCTGGTTTTTTGGTGTCAGCTAAGTTGACAGGTATTGTTTAACACTCCCTCATTAATATTTTTTCATGAATTCTAACACCTGATGTTTTACGGGAAAGAAACGTGTATTGCTTTTTAATATACCGAAACTCGCTATTTCTGGGGATTGTGTGTAATTCTAAAAAAAATTCAGATAAATTTCAATGGTAAAATTAAAGAAGAATGCTTGGTATTAAAATATTAATTCATATCAGTAGAATTGAATGCTATTAACGACATCTGGAGAAATAGGCTTTAAAAGGTTTATATCATATCTTTGTTCGTCTGCACTTAAATTTCAAACACGACAAAATTTGTAATTTTTGCCGTAAAAATTCATAATTTCAATATACTTTAGAGACTTACCGTAAAACTTTCAGGAAACTTTCTATGAAGTCTTTTCTGCACCTTAAGTGAAATTTTATGTCGATCCCAGGTATTGATTGAGTTTCAGAGAAATTTTCTACGTAGCTATTGATTTTTTTTTTTTTTAACGAGAAGGGGGGGGGGGGGTGTGTGACTTATTTATTCTAAGCATTTGTTAAAGTGAGTTTGTAATAACATCTACGAACTTGAGCTGGATTGTGACCTTTGGGTCAAGGGGTCAAATGTCAAGGTCAAAGGTCAAGGTCATCAAAGCATTTCATAAAGAAATATAAAACTAACGGCCATATCAAGTATACAAGTCATTTGATCATTGCACGCGCGCGCAGGTGCAATGCATGAAAGCTATATCATCGTGACTACACTTTTAATGTGTTTCTATTCTTTGAATTTTGAAACGTTTCATCAAAAATTTACGACTATATGAAGTAAATCGGTCATTTAACGCATTGCGCGCGCACACGTGCATGCATGTCCTTGCATTCAAGTTTGATTGTAGCATAATGTAGGAATCCGTCATATCTATTCATATTCTAAATTTCATCCTGTTTTGTTGAGAATCAAAAAAGTTATAGGCATTTAAAGTCTAAGCCAATCAGATCGCAGCACACGTGCATGGGCGTGGTTTCTTGAAAACTTTTATATATAATAGTTTAGGACGTCTTAAAGCACGATTATATTTTAAAATTCAAAGTATTTTATCAAACAACAAGTAAGATATTGAGATTTTTGTTTCAGCTAATCAGAGCAAAGCGCACGTGCATGCGCGTGCATGCATGTGCATGATGACCATATCTTCTTGTAGGATTCTATTATGTCTGTCTATGTTCTAAATCCCATCCAGGTTGGTTGAAAAACAAGGGAGTTACGGCCATTTGAAGTTTAAGCCAATCAGATTGCAGCGCACGTGCATGCGCGTGCTTTCATGACAAATGTTATATGTCATATTGTAGGACATTCTTAAGTATGCTTATATTTTAAATTTCATACCATTTCGTCAAAAAACAGAAAAGATATTGAGATTTTGGTTTCAGCCAATCAGAGCGAAGCGCACGTAGATGCGCGTGAGTTCTTGCTAATTTGATAGTGTCACATTATCTACACTATTAATATATCCATATATAATGAGTTTCAAAGCATTTCATCGAAAAATGTTAAAGTTATGGCTATATTAAATATATTAGTCATTTCACTCATATCACGCGCCCGCACGTGCAGGCGTATGCGCGCAAAATGACCTTCGTTCCGCACACCTACACTACACACCTATTAACCCTAAAAAGGTTTTAGCTTAGTTGGGTGAACAGTTTCTGAGAACACTCGCGGACAAAAAAGTACCGGAGAAGAAATAAGAAGAAAAAAGAATAATAATAATAATAATAATAATAAGAAACAGAGTAAAAACAATATGTTCCCAAACTTCGTTTGGGGAACATAATAAGAAACAGAGTAAAAACAATATGTTCCCCAACTTCGTTTGGGGAACATAATAAATAATTGTCGTTTCGTATTTATTTATTTATCCAAATGTTTAAAAACGAAATGCCGATATCATAAATGACTGTTTGATAAAATACATTTTTTATATATTAGTCATTCACTACAATGTATCTCTTTCCTTTTAATATTTTGAGACCAGAAGAGCTTATGCGATAGTAATGCGTCCGGCGTCCGGCCGTCTGTCTGTCTGTCCGTCTGTCCGTCTCACAGGCGCTTATTTCATACAGTGAGCTTAGTTTTCTACCATATAATAACACAAGGTATCCATCTTTCTCGAGACAAAAAATGTAGGTGACCAATTCAAACCCCTTTTTAGCTCTACTGGTCAGAGACCAGAAGAGCTTATGCGATAGTAATGCGTCTGTCTGTCTGTCTGTCTGTCTGCAATTTTTCAAAATGCTACTCCTCCTACAGTTTTGGTCTGATTTCAGTATAACTTGGCCCACAAGTACACTACACTAAGATACATAATTCTGTGTATCGGTTTTTGATTTCGATGAACGGTGTTGCCGTGGTTACTAAAAATAGAAATTTCTGTGAAATTCTTTCAAAATGCTACTCCTCCTACAGTTTTGGTCTGATTTCAATATAACTTGGCCCACAAGTACACTACACTAAGATACATAATTCTGTGTATCGGTTTTTGATTTCGATGAACGGTGTTGCTATTGTTACTAAAAATAGAAATTTCTGTGAAATGTTTTCAAAATGCTACTCCTTCTACAGTTTTGGTCTGATTGCGATATAACTTGGCACACAAGTAGACTACACTAAGATACATAATTTTATATACCGGTTTTTGATTTCGATGATCAGTGTTGCCGTTGTTACTAAAAATAGAAATTTCTGTGAAATTCTTTCAAAATGCTACTCCTTCTACAGTTATGGTCTGATTTCAGTATAACTTGGCACAGAAGTACACTACACTAAGATACATAATTCAGTGTATCGGTTTTTGATTTCAATGAACGGTGTTGCCGTTGTTACTAAAAATAGAAATTTCTGTGAAATTCTTTCAAAATGCTGCTCCTCCTACAGTTTTGGTCTGATTTCAATATAACTTGGCACACAAGTAGACTACACTAAGATACATAATTCTGTGTATCGGTTTTTGATTTCGATGAACGGTGTTGCCATTGTTACTAAAAATAGAAATTTCTGTGAAATTCTTTCAAAATGCTACTCCTCCTACAGTTTTGGTCTGATTTCATTATAACTTGGCACACAAGTACACTACACTAAGATACATAATTCTTTGTATCGGTTTTTGATTTCGATGAACGGTGTTGCCGTTGTCACTAAAAATAGAAAATTCTGTGAAATTCTTTAAAAATGCTACTCCTCCTACAGTTTTGGTTTTCTTAAATTTCTGTTAAAATCTCTCAAAATTCTACTCCAAATACAGTTTAAGTCTGATTATAATATAATGTGGCATGCAAGTAGACTACACTAAGAAGATAAAGAGACTTAATCAAGGATCATTAACCTTTTTATTGCTGTGGTAAAGTTTCAATTCCCAACTGCTTAAGAACTTCTCTCTTCCTTTGCTATAAGTACAAACCAGTAGAGCTTCAGTGTCCACAGAGACTTCTGGTTTATTTATTATACGCAACTGGCAACAAAAAACCCATATGTAATGGTTAGGGGAATCCCCATTCTTGGACCTCATGTATATTTCCTTACCTCAACCCCTCGCGAACTTTGACATTGACCATAAAATTACACGCTTCGTCAATCGAAAGAAAAAGTACATCTCTAAACAGCTCAGCACTTCCGGTTTGGCAACCGCGATATAAAACACAAGATCTCATTGGCTACTGGTACATTTTGCACTGGTGTAGAGAAGATCCTTAACAAAATATTTTTGCTTTAATAATAACTATCATATCATCTTAAAAATCACCAACACGTTGTCATCTCACAAAATATTTGAAAGAAAACCTAGAACAATATCAATTTTCAAATTTGCGCCAAAATAATATTTCGGTTTTCTCTTGTGCCTTATACAATTGCATGGAAAACTCCCGAGAGTACCAGTAGCCAATGAGAACTTGTGAATCATATCGCAATTGCCAAACCGGAAGTGCTGAGCTGTTTAGAGATGTACTTTTTCTTTAGATTGACGAAGCGTGTAATTTTATGGTCAATGTCAAAGTTCGCGAGGGGTTGAGGTACGGAAATATACATGAGGTCCAAGAAGGGGGATTCCGCTAACCATTACATGTGGGTTTTTTGTTGCCAGTTGCGTATAATAAATAAAAAAGGGGTTTGAATTGGTGACCTACATTTTTTGTCTCGAGAAAGATGGATACCTTGTGTTATTACATAGTAGAAAACTAAGCTCACTGTATGAAACAAGCGCCTGTGGTCCGTCTGTCTGTAAACAATTTTTCAAAATGCTACTCCTCCTACAGTTTTGGTCTAATTTCAATATAACTTGGCACACAAGTAGTCTACAGTAAGATACATAATTCTGTGTATCGGTTTTTGATTTCGATGAACGGTGTTGCCGTGGTTACTAAAAATAGAAATTTCTGTGAAATTCTTTCAACATGCTACTCCTACAGTTTTGGTCTGATTTCAGTATGACTTGGCACACAAGTAGACTACACTAAGATACATAATTCTGTGTATCGGTTTTTTGATTTTGATGAACGGTGTTGCCGTGGTTACTAAAAATAGAAATTTCTGTGAAATTCTTTCAAAATGCTACTCCTCCTACAGTTTTGGTTTGATTTCATTATAACTTGGCACACAAGTAGACTACACTAAGATACATGATTCTGTGTATCGGTTTTTGATTTCGATGAACGGTGTTGCCTGGTTACTAAAAATAGAAATTTCTGTGAAATTCTTTCAAAATGCTACTACTCCTACAGTTTTGGTCTGATTTCAGTATTACTTGGCACACAAGTAGACTACACTAAGATACATAATTCTGTTTATCAGTTTTTGATTTCGATGAACGGTGTTGCCGTGGTTACTAAAAATAGAAATATCTGTAAAATTGTTTCAAAATGCTACTCCTCCTACAGTTTTGGTCTGATTTCAATATAACTTGGCACATAAGTAGAATACACTAAGATACATAATTCTGTGTATCGAATTTTAATTTTGATGAACGGTGTTGCCGTGGTTACCAAAAATAGAAATGTCTGTAAAATTGTTTCAAAATGCTACTCCTCCTACAGTTTTGGTCTGATTTCAGTATAACTTGGCACACAAGTAGACTACACTAAGAACATAAAGAGACTTTATCAACGATCATTATTCTATTTAGTTTCAAATCCCAGCTGCTTAAGTACTTTTCTCTTCCTTTGCTATAAGTTCAAACCAATAGAGCTTCAGTCTCGACAGAGACTTCTGCTTTACGAGTATAGTATAACAAAATAAACAAAAATTCGATTCGAAACATGAACTCATTGATTTTAAATAATATTGATTATATTGTGCTTGATTTCCGTAGGCGGATTATTTTTCTTGATTTTGATTTAATAATAAAATTTGCCTATATACTCTACTTACGATTATTGATACATTTTTAAAGATTTCTTTTATCTTACGGAAGGAAACCGGTAAGGCGGGGGGTTAATGTGATGTCTTTGTCTTTTTATATGAAGCTTATGAAATAACACCAGTATACCCATCATACTGTAAAATCCATCATTTCAAAACCCGACTACACGTATGTATATACATGTATGTGTACATTAATTAATAGTCGCGGCATTTGACTATACATTGTACATACAATGTAGATCGATCTTCACACGGCATTAGGTATATTACATGTACAAGAAAACTGAAATATCTTAGATGAAATAAAAAGTACATGACTTATAAAACAAATAATTTACAATCATTCATGATTTACTCCTAAACTTTTCTTACATGATATTCATGAAAGGAGTCCACCAAATCAGTTCTGTTTATTTTACTGTTTACGGCTAGAAACTCGGATTTACAAAATGAATAAAAGATTAAATCCGTTGATATATAAGTTGTACCAATTAAAAATTTATAGAACCATTTTATTTAAAAAAAAATAGAACCCAGTCGTAATTTTCAGGTGTCATTAAGCCGTGAACTCAATATGTATATATAACAAAACAGGTTTTCATTTGCATGCACTCGGAGTCGGAGCCCGTGATCGCTGTTGTAAATGACCTTGATCACAGTTGAAAGACAGAAGGAAGATTCCAATATATTTTTAAGGGGTGTATTTGCGCACACATATAATAAAGGATTTCAAAAAAGAAAAGAAAATTTAGCATTTATCCAAATTAACATTAGATTGAAAGTTACAACATAAAATGAAAGACTTTACTAGTAATTTAATAAATACCCCCCCCCCCCACCCCCTCCTTTCTAAACGCGTGGTCGTCATGGCATGCGAATTAAAATCATAATCCATTTATTTGACAATAATGAGCAACAAATTTTATGTATAATTAAAAGGTATTAAAAGACACATCGTTTCAAAACTTTCTTTCACGTACTTTAAGTGTAAAGACAAGAGCGGAGTCTTGATATATTTTTGCTTCAAATAAAAAAAATTATACCGGTATTAATTTCTTTCTTTCTTTGAGAAAAAAATATTTAAGAAGCCATGATCGCGTTGATAGTATATTGAATTCAATGCCCTTAAAATTGTTGTACATAGTTGATTAATTTGAACACATTTTCTTTGGAAAGAAAAGAAAACACACAAATATATATTATACATTACCGTGTAATTTCATTTTGTTGTTCCATTTTTTTGCTATTACTCCAAAAATATCTCAATCATAACTATTTTAATAATAAAATATTAATACAATTTGACATTCTGACCCATCGATAGCCATATTTAAAATGAAATGACTTCCGAATGAATCTTACTCGATTCTTGCACGAAAGTCACACGATTTGTATACGAAAGTCGCACGTTTCTCACACGATTCTCGCACGCTCGCTACACGGTTTGCACGAAACGCTTTGGAGCTTACACGAAACGCTACACGGTTTGCACGAAACGGACAGCGCACGAAAGTTACACGCTTTTTTGGGGTAGTAGCAGACCCTGAGACGTGCTACTACCCCACACGCTCGCTGCACGAACGGTACACGAACGCTACACGGTTTGAACGAAACGCTGCACGGTTTACACGAAACGCTACACGGTTTGCACGAAACGCTACACGGTTTACACGAAACGCTTTGCACGAAAGGCTGCACGGTTTACACGAAAGGCTGTACGAAACGCTTTGTACACGTTTCTCACACGCTTTGTACACGATTCTCGCACGTTTTGCCCTCGGTTTGGATTTTCTACTCGGAATATCTCGAACATTATTACGGTTTTATAATTAATTATATGGAAACCTTTCACAAAGCCACATTTAGCACCTGTTTAAATTAAATGTCAGTATACTAGTATCATATAAACCGAAAGAAATATGTCATACTCTGACAGTTGTAATTAATTAATAAATAATTATCGTTTCGTATTTATTTATTTATCCAAATGTTTAAAAACGAAATGCCGATATCATGAATGACTGTTTGATAAAATACATTTTTTATATACTAGTAATTCACTACAATGTATCTCTTTCCTTTTAATATTTTTTACGAATATAGTATAATAAAATAAACAAAAATTCGATTCGAAACATGAACTCATTGATTTTAAATAATATTGATTATATTGTGTAACAGAGACAATTTATTGCCTCTGCTGGGGATCGAACCCGGGACCTCTTGCATACCCGTCCAGTGCTCTACCAATTGAGCTAAAGGGTTAACCCTTTAGCTCGATCGGTAGAGCACTGGACTGGCAAGCCAGAGGTCCCGGGTTCGATCCTCAGCAGAGGCACAAACTTGTCTCTGTTACATTTGGCGCCCACGTTGGGACCCGGGTGTTCTCTGGCGGGTGAGAGTGATTGCCCCCAGAACTTCGCCCCACAGGCGTCGGCACTCCGAAAGAGATGAGGACATCTCATTCTCTGGAGGGGGACAATGTGGTAGTGTTAGATTAACGGCATCCTACTAGCTTGGGCTAGTGGGTTAACCCTTTAGCTCAATCGGTAGAGCACTGGACTGGTAAGCCAGAGGTCCCGGGTTCGATCCTCAGCAGAGGCACAAACTTGTCTCTGTTACATTGTGTTTGATTTCCGTAGGCGGATTATTTTTCTTGATTTTGATTTAATAATTGAATTTGCCTATATACTCTACTTACGATTATTGATACATTTTTAAAGATTTCTTTTATCTTACGGAAGGAAACCGGTAAGGGGGGGGGTTAATGTGATGTCTTTGTCTTTTTATATGAAGCTTATGAAATAACACCAGTATACCCATCATACTGTAAAATCCATCATTTCAAAACCCGACTACACGTATGTATATACATGTATGTGTACATTAATTAATAGTCGCGGCATTTGACTATACATTGTACATACAATGTAGATCGATCTTCACACGGCATTAGGTATATTACATGTACAAGAAAACTGAAATATCTTAGATGAAATAAAAAGTACATGACTTATAAAACAAATAATTTACAATCATTCATGATTTACTCCTAAACTTTTCTTACATGATATTCATGAAAGGAGTCCACCAAATCAGTTCTGTTTATTTTACTGTTTACGGCTAGAAACTCGGATTTACAAAATGAATAAAAGATTAAATCCGTTGATATATAAGTTGTACCCATTAAAAATTTATAGAACCGTTTTATTTAAAAAAAAATAGAACCCAGTCGTAATTTTCAGGTGTCATTAAGCCGTGAACTCAATATGTATATATAACAAAACAGGTTTTCATTTGCATGCACTCGGAGTCGGAGCCCGTGATCGCTGTTGTAAATGACCTTGATCACAGTTGAAAGACAGAAGGAAGATTCCAATATATTTTTAAGGGGTGTATTTGCGCACACATATAATAAAGGATTTCAAAAAAGAAAAGAAAATTTAGCATTTATCCAAATTAACATTAGATTGAAAGTTACAACAAAAAATGAAAGACTTTACTAGTAATTTAATAAATACCCCCCCCCCCCCTCCTTTCTAAACGCGTGGTCGTCATGGCATGCGAATTAAAATCATAATCCATTTATTTGACAATAATGAGCAACAAATTTTATGTATAATTAAAAGGTATTAAAAGACACATCGTTTCAAAACTTTCTTTCACGTACTTTAAGTGTAAAGACAAGAGCGGAGTCTTGATATATTTTTGCTTCAAATAAAAAAAATTATACCGGTATTAATTTCTTTCTTTCTTTGAGAAAAAAATATTTAAGAAGCCATGATCGCGTTGATAGTATATTGAATTCAATGCCCTTAAAATTGTTGTACATAGTTGATTAATTTGAACACATTTTCTTTGGAAAGAAAAGAAAACACACAAATATATATTATACATTACCGTGTAATTTCATTTTGTTGTTCCATTTTTTTGCTATTACTCCAAAAATATCTCAATCATAACTATTTTAATAATAAAATATTAATACAATTTGACATTCTGACCCATCGATAGCCATATTTAAAATGAAATGACTTCCGAATGAATCTTACTCGATTCTTGCACGAAAGTCACACGTTTCTCACACGATTTGTATACGAAAGTCGCACGTTTCTCACACGATTCTCGCACGCTCGCTACACGGTTTGCACGAAACGCTTTGGAGCTTACACGAAACGCTACACGGTTTGCACGAAACGGACAGCGCACGAAAGTTACACGCTTTTTTGGGGTAGTAGCAGACCCTGAGACGTGCTACTACCCCACACGCTCGCTGCACGAACGGTACACGAACGCTACACGGTTTGAACGAAACGCTGCACGGTTTACACGAAACGCTACACGGTTTGCACGAAACGCTACACGGTTTACACGAAACGCTTTGCACGAAAGGCTGCACGGTTTACACGAAAGGCTGTACGAAACGCTTTGTACACGTTTCTCACACGCTTTGTACACGATTCTCGCACGTTTTGCCCTCGGTTTGGATTTTCTACTCGGAATATCTCGAACATTATTACGGTTTTATAATTAATTATATGGAAACCTTTCACAAAGCCACATTTAGCACCTGTTTAAATTAAATGTCAGTATACTAGTATCATATAAACCGAAAGAAATATGTCATACTCTGACAGTTGTAATTAATTAATAAATAATTATCGTTTCGTATTTATTTATTTATCCAAATGTTTAAAAACGAAATGCCGATATCATGAATGACTGTTTGATAAAATACATTTTTTATATACTAGTAATTCACTACAATGTATCTCTTTCCTTTTAATATTTTTTACGAGTATAGTATAATAAAATAAACAAAAATTCGATTCGAAACATGAACTCATTGATTTTAAATAATATTGATTATATTGTGTAACAGAGACAATTTATTGCCTCTGCTGGGGATCGAACCCGGGACCTCTGGCATACCAGTCCAGTGCTCTACCAATTGAGCTAAAGGGTTAACCCTTTAGCTCGATCGGTAGAGCACTGGACTGGCAAGCCAGAGGTCCCGGGTTCGATCCTCAGCAGAGGCACAAACTTGTCTCTGTTACATTTGGCGCCCACGTTGGGACCCGGGTGTTCTCTGGCGGGTGAGAGTGATTGCCCCCAGAACTTCGCCCCACAGGCGTCGGCACTCCGAAAGAGATGAGGACATCTCATTCTCTGGAGGGGGACAATGTGGTAGTGTTAGATTAACGGCATCCTACTAGCTTGGGCTAGTGGGTTAACCCTTTAGCTCAATCGGTAGAGCACTGGACTGGTAAGCCAGAGGTCCCGGGTTCGATCCTCAGCAGAGGCACAAACTTGTCTCTGTTACATTGTGTTTGATTTCCGTAGGCGGATTATTTTTCTTGATTTTGATTTAATAATTGAATTTGCCTATATACTCTACTTACGATTATTGATACATTTTTAAAGATTTCTTTTATCTTACGGAAGGAAACCGGTAGGGGGGGGGGGGTTAATGTGATGTCTTTGTCTTTTTATATGAAGCTTATGAAATAACACCAGTATACCCATCATACTGTAAAATCCATCATTTCAAAACCCGACTACACGTATGTATATACATGTATGTGTACATTAATTAATAGTCGCGGCATTTGACTATACATTGTACATACAATGTAGATCGATCTTCACACGGCATTAGGTATATTACATGTACAAGAAAACTGAAATATCTTAGATGAACTAAAAAGTACATGACTTATAAAACAAATAATATACAATCATTCATGATTTACTCCTAAACTTTTCTTACATGATATTCATGAAAGGAGTCCACCAAATCAGTTCTGTTTATTTTACTGTTTACGGCTAGAAACTCGGATTTACAAAATGAATAAAAGATTAAATCCGTTGATATATAAGTTGTACCCATTAAATATTTATAGAACCATTTTATTTCAAAAAAATAGAACCCAGTCGTAATTTTCAGGTGTCATTAAGCCGTGAACTCAATATGTATATATAGCAAAACAGGTTTTCATTTGCATGCACTCGGAGTCGGAGCCCGTGATCGCTGTTGTAAATGACCTTGATCACAGTTGAAAGACTGAAGGAAGATTCCAATATATTTTTAAGGGGTGTATTTGCGCACACATATAACAAAGGATTTAAAAAAAGAAAAGAAAATTTAGCATTTATTCAAACTAACATTAGATTGAAAGTTACAACATAAAATGAAAGACTTTACTAGTAATTTAATAAATAGCCCCCCCCCCTCCTTTCTAAACGCGTAGCCGTCATGGCATGCGAATTAAAATCATAATCCATTTATTTGACAATAATGAGCAACAAATTTTATGTATAATTAAAAGGTATTAAATGACACATCGTTTCAAAACTTTCTTTCATGTACTTTAAGTGTAAAGACAAGAGCGGAGTCTTGATATATTTTTGCTTCAAATAAAAAAAATTATACCGGTATTAATTTCTTTCTTTCTTTGAGAAAAAAATATTTAAGAAGCCATGATCGCGTTGATAGTATATTGAATTCAATGCCCTTAAAATTGTTGTACATAGTTGATTAATTTGAACACATTTTCTTTGGAAGGAAAAGAAAACAAACAAATATATATTATACATTACCGTGTAATTTCATTTTGTTGTTCCATTTTTTTGCTATTACTCCAAAAATATCTCAATCATAACTATTTTAATAATAAAATATTAATACAATTTGACATTCTGACCCATCGATAGCCATATTTAAAATGAAATGACTTCCGAATGAATCTTACTCGATTCTTGCACGAAAGTCACACGTTTCTCACACGATTTGTATACGAAAGTCGCACGTTTCTCACACGATTCTCGCACGCTCGCTACACGGTTTGCACGAAACGCTTTGGAGCTTACACGAAACGCTACACGGTTTGCACGAAACGGACAGCGCACGAAAGTTACACGCTTTTTTGGGGTAGTAGCAGACCCTGAGACGTGCTACTACCCCACACGCTCGCTGCACGAACGGTACACGAACGCTACACGGTTTGAACGAAACGCTGCACGGTTTACACGAAACGCTACACGGTTTGCACGAAACGCTACACGGTTTACACGAAACGCTTTGCACGAAAGGCTGCACGGTTTACACGAAAGGCTGTACGAAACGCTTTGTACACGTTTCTCACACGCTTTGTACACGATTCTCGCACGTTTTGCCCTCGGTTTGGATTTTCTACTCGGAATATCTCGAACATTATTACGGTTTTATAATTAATTATATGGAAACCTTTCACAAAGCCACATTTAGCACCTGTTTAAATTAAATGTCAGTATACTAGTATCATATAAACCGAAAGAAATATGTCATACTCTGACAGTTGTAATTAATTAATAAATAATTATCGTTTCGTATTTATTTATTTATCCAAATGTTTAAAAACGAAATGCCGATATCATGAATGACTGTTTGATAAAATACATTTTTTATATACTAGTAATTCACTACAATGTATCTCTTTCCTTTTAATATTTTTTACGAGTATAGTATAATAAAATAAACAAAAATTCGATTTCGAAACATGAACTCATTGATTTTAAATAATATTGATTATATTGTGTAACAGAGACAATTTATTGCCTCTGCTGGGGATAGAAATTTCTGTGAACCAAAATGCGGGACCTATAACTTGGCACAAAAGCAGACTACACTAAGTACATAATTCTGTGTATCGGTTTTTGATTTCGATGAACGGTGTTGCCGTGGTTACTAAAAATAGCTCTTTTACCAATTGAGCTAAAGGGTTAACCCTTTAGCTCGCTACTCGGTAGACACTGGACTGATACACAGCCAGTTTAGGTCCGGTGTTGCGGGTTCGAATTCTTTCAAAATGCTACCTCAGCAGAGGCACAAACTTGTCTCTGTTACATTTGGCGCCCACGTTTTGGGACCCACACAAGGGTGTTCTCTGGCGGGTGAGAAATTTCTGTGATTGCCCCCAGATTTCACTTCGCCCCACAGGCGTCGGCACTAAAAATAGAAATTTCTGTGAAATTCGAAAGAGATGAGGACATCTCATTCTCTGGAGGGGGACAATGTGGTAGTGTTAGATTAATATAACTTGGCATCCTACTAGCTTGGGCTAGTGGGTTAACCCTTTAGCTCAATCGGTAGAGCACTGGACTGGTAAGCCAGAGGTCCCGGGTTCGATACCTACAATGCTCTTTCCTTTTAGAGGCACAAAAATTCTTGTCTCTGTTACATTGTGTTTGATTTCCGTAGGCGGATTATTTTTCTTGATTTTGATTTAATAATTGAATTTGCCTATATACTCTACTTACGATTATTGATACATTTTTAAAGATTTCTTTTATCTTACGGAAGGAAACCGGTAACGGGGGGGGGGGGGGGTTGGGGGTTAATGTGATGTCTTTGTCTTTTTATATGAAGCTTATGAAATAACACCAGTATACCCATCATACTGTAAAATCCATCATTTCAAAACCCGACTACACGTATGTATATACATGTATGTGTACATTAATTAATAGTCGCGGCATTTGACTATACATTGTACATACAATGTAGATCGATCTTCACACGGCATTAGGTATATTACATGTACAAGAAAACTGAAATATCTTAGATGAACTAAAAAGTACATGACTTATAAAACAAATAATATACAATCATTCATGATTTACTCCTAAACTTTTCTTACATGATATTCATGAAAGGAGTCCACCAAATCAGTTCTGTTTATTTTACTGTTTACGGCTAGAAACTCGGATTTACAAAATGAATAAAAGATTAAATCCGTTGATATATAAGTTGTACCCATTAAATATTTATAGAACCATTTTATTTCAAAAAAATAGAACCCAGTCGTAATTTTCAGGTGTCATTAAGCCGTGAACTCAATATGTATATATAGCAAAACAGGTTTTCATTTGCATGCACTCGGAGTCGGAGCCCGTGATTGCTGTTGTAAATGACCTTGATCACAGTTGAAAGACAGAAGGAAGATTCCAATATATTTTTAAGGGGTGTATTTGCGCACACATATAATAAAGGATTTAAAAAAAGAAAAGAAAATTTAGCATTTATTCAAACTAACATTAGATTGAAAGTTACAACATAAAATGAAAGACTTTACTAGTAATTTAATAATTAGCCCCCCCCCCCTCCTTTCTAAACGCGTAGCCGTCATGGCATGCGAATTAAAATCATAATCCATTTATTTGACAATAATGAGCAACAAATTTTATGTATAATTAAAAGGTATTAAATGACACATCGTTTCAAAACTTTCTTTCATGTACTTTAAGTGTAAAGACAAGAGCGGAGTCTTGATATATTTTTGCTTCAAATAAAAAAAATTATACCGGTATTAATTTCTTTCTTTCTTTGAGAAAAAAATATTTAAGAAGCCATGATCGCGTTGATAGTATATTGAATTCAATGCCCTTAAAATTGTTGTACATAGTTGATTAATTTGAACACATTTTCTTTGGAAGGAAAAGAAAACAAACAAATATATATTATACATTACCGTGTAATTTCATTTTGTTGTTCCATTTTTTTGCTATTACTCCAAAAATATCTCAATCATAACTATTTTTATAATAAAATACTAATACAATTTGACATTCTGACCCATCGATAGCCATATTTAAAATGAAATGACTTCCGAATGAATCTTACACGATTCTTGCACGAAAGTCACACGTTTCTCACACGATTTGTACACGAAAGTCGCACGTTTCTCACACGATTCTAGCACGCTCGCTATACGGTTTGCACGAAACGCTTTGGAGCTTACACGAAACGCTGCACGGTTTACACGAAACGCTACACGGTTTGCACGAAACGGACAGTGCACGAAAGTTACACGCTTTTTTGGGGTAGTAGCAGACCCTGAGACGTGCTACTACCCCACACGCTCGCTGCACGAACGGTACACGAACGCTACACGGTTTGCACGAAACGCTGCACGGTTTACACAAAACGCTACAAGGTTTGCACGAAACGCTACACGGTTTACACGAAACGCTTTGCACGAAAGGCTGCACGGTTTACACGAAAGGCTGCACGAAACGCTTTGTACACGTTTCTCACACGCTTTGTACACGATTCTCGCACGTTTTGCCCTCGGTTTGGATTTTCTACTCGGAATATCTCGAACATTATTACGGTTTTATAATTAATTATATGGAAACCTTTCACAAAGCCACATTTAGCACCTGTTTAAATTAAATGTCAGTATACTAGTATCATATAAACCGAAAGAAATATGTCATACTCTGACAGTTGTAATTAATTAAATAAATAATTGTTGTTTCGTATTTATTTATTTATCCAAATGTTTAAAAACGAAATGCCGATATCATGAATGACTGTCTCCTCCTACAGTTTTGATCTGATTTCAATATAACTTGGCACACAAGTAGACTACACTAAGATACACAATTCTGTGTATCGGTTTTTGATTTCGTTGAACGGTGTTGCCGTGGTTACTAAAAATAGAAATTTCTGTGAAATTCTTTCAAAATGCTACTCCTCCTACAGTTTTGGTCTGATTTCAATATAGCTTGGCACACAAATAGACTACATTGAGATACATAATTCTGTTTATCGTTTTTGATTTCGATGAACGGTGTTGCCGTGGTTACTAAAAATAGAAATTTCTGTGAAATTCTTTCAAAATGCTACTCCTCCTACAGTTTTAGTCTGATTTCAATATAACTTGGCACAAAAGCAGACTACACTAAGATACATAATTCTGTGTATCGGTTTTTGATTTCGATGAACGGTGTTGCCGTGGTTACTAAAAATAGAAATTTCTGTGAAATTCTTTCAAAATGCTACTCCTACTACAGTTTTTGTCTGATTTCAATATA